>NC_085052.1:8559806-8747306 GCF_963662255.1 Cinclus cinclus | reverse complement strand
GGGAATAGTCTGCTTTTCCCCAGGCAACAATAATTTGGTAAAAAACTAGTTAACCTACAAATGTTGCTTATTCTGTGAGGTAGGTTAAGTGTGAGGAGTTGTGTCACCCACAGCTGGTATCTCTCCACCATCCAAGCACTGTGGTGTTTTGGGGAACTGCTGAAGATTTACCCTCCAGTTATGGCAGAACCTGGGTATTTCCTCAGTGTTTTGGCTTTATCATAAGAAGAGATACCAGGTGGTGGTGGCATAACTGATGAAGGATGTGGACTCTGCAAGACAACGTCAGGTTTTTCACGAGGCCAGTTCCTATTCATTGATGGGAGCTGGATGTCTGTCCTGCCAGAAAGCAGTGTTGGAAAGTGGAAGTTTTACACATTTTTGAGGGCCTTAAGTGGTTCTGAGCCATTAAACTCTGAACAGGAAAGGGGCTGTCCCTGCTGTCCTGTGGCCAGAGAGGTCTGGAGCAGGCTGCCAAGCCTGCATTGCCAGCGTTATGGTGCATGCATCCTGCTGGCTGCCATGTTGTGACTGCTCTCCTGGACCAAACCCAAAGAAAACCTTCTACTGCTGCTGCTTTGTTCAGTTGCTTTCTCCGTTCAGACCCATGACCTTGTCCGGTCAGCGCTGTCCCCAGTGAACATGATCTCTGCTTCTGTGGATTTAATGAACTTTCCAGCTCTATTCTGTAGCCAGCTAAGTAACACTGCTTGTTGCCTGAGCTGCATGTCCTGCCTGCACGTATTTGTCTGTACATACTCCTTTTGTTGATACTGCTTGCAGGAGTTGCAGCCAGGCATGCCTTCCAAGGAAGCAAAAAAAATACCCTGTGAGTTTACAACACCACTAGAAAACTTGCTTTTAAATAAAAAATAATATTTAGTCTTCTCTTCTTAGAAGAAAGAAGCTTATGTCTTTTCTCTGTCTCATTTGATGAATTTGTCTTCCTATCCCCTGCCAAGCTGGAGCCTTTGACCAAACTCAGCCAAATGTAATAGGAGAGCAGAGCTCTCAAAAATTTCTTTCTGTTTCAGAAAAATCGGCTGCCAAGAGGAGAAATATCCCACTGGTGTCCTCACCAAGAGAGGCTGCAGCATGACATCCACCCAAATTGGACACTACCTGGGAGGAAGAAATTATAAGTACCTCTCTCCCCAGGAAAAGCTCACATCCCATTTAGATACTAGAGAATCCAACCCTGAGGAAACAAGGCCTCATTAGTGTCATTGCTGGAGGAACTACTTAATTAAAGGACAACAGAGTTGAGAGCATTGTTATGTAGGCCTTTGTTCCTTACACCTGGTCATTTCCATTGATGTAAAATGTCATCTTTCTGATCTGGTAGCATTTTGCACCCACTTTAGACAAGTCTTCCTGTCCAGCCAAGGAGGTGCAGAACAGGGAAGAATCAGACCTTATTACCGAGGTAATTATAGCCTCACCTACCCATCAGGCAAAGGGTGTACACCTCTATTAGCCAGGGCTCCCACAAAGACAACAAAGGCTGGCTGGAAAGTGGGAGCCACCCAGGGAGCATCCCTGTGTCCAGCTACAGCACTCTGGGGCAGCAGACCTGCTGGGGAGGTCATGACCACAGGCTGCCTCCTTGCCTGTCTCCTGCCTGCTTTCCTGGCATTAAATTCAACTTGCCTCAGCAATACTGGTGAAGGCCATGAGATGGGGAGACTAAAACAGGGAACAGGACCATCACCGAGGAAATCAGGTCTCAGTTAAAATGCTAAAGGAGGTAGGGGGTGGCTTTCAAAGCTTGTCTCAGCAACTAGCCTAATTCTATTTTCAAAAGCCACTGTTGAGTGCTTTTGAAAATTTCATCCTAGATGCTTGGCTCAAAGACCTTAACCAAAGATATTTTTTTTTCTCTGCTATACGAAAGCTAAATATAAACCAACATTATTGAACAAAAACCTAACAAAACCCCTGTTGCAGGTCTAGAAAAATCTTTACTCAGAAAATCAAATTATTGGAGATCAGCATCTGAAGTGTCCTTCAGTCTTGGATGCCTCTTGTCTTGTGTAAACAGTTTGGCATACAAAAAAAAATAATATATTTCTTAGAGCAAACATTTTCTTTCTGTCCTTTTTGACTTTTCCTATTTGCCTTTTGTTCTCCGGCCCTCAGAAAATCAAGACCTGAGTGTCTCCAGATGAGCAGCTAAAGTTGCTTTAGAACACGTGGATCAGTCAATTTTACCCATACAAGTAGGTGCATATGTGTGTCTGCTGTTTGAACAGCATCTTAATGACTTTTCAGCTGATTGCCTCTGGACCACAGGCAGGTAATAAAGCTGGCCTGTGCCTCAGTTTACCCACCACAATTTCATTAATGCTAACCTACCTCACGAGGTGGTGTAATGTTTAATATATAATGTGCTCTGTAATCCCTGGATTAAATGTATTATGTAAGTGAAAAGCACCCATTTGATGTGTATGTAAATGCTGCAGTATTATAGGTAGGAGGGTCATTTGGGTGTAAGTGTAATACAAGCGCTGGCAAAAGGCAAAAGGGATTCCATTGTATTGACTTATTTTTAAAGAGCTTTTTATTTACTGAAATGCTCTGGACACCCAGAAAGAAAGACATTCCTCACTAAGCAGCTCTGCTGTTTCATCTGTCTTGGAGTGCTTTGATAAATGGATTGAAACTTGTCAGCTTTTCCTGTAGTTTCTGAGACTCCCTCTGGAAACTGTGTTGAAATGTTATTATTGTAACTTCTTAGACAACTACTTAATGAATTGTAACAGATATCCCTTCGAGTCCTGCGGATGCTGTGAGGACTGCGCTTCTCTGCTTCCCGCCGCAGGAGCAAACCAGTGCCACGCAAACACGTGGCACAGAGTTCATGTCCCCAGCCAGCAAAAGCAGCTGGTCTGTCACAGGGACAGCACTTCTCACCTTCATGAGGCTTCAGCCCCAGCCATGTGTCCTGGCTGCGTGGTCAGCAGGACTTCAGGGATGTAGGACGTAGCCAGGTATCACTTGAGTTGAAGATTAATTTGATCTTTTAAGAACCTTAAGTGTGGGGTTAGATCAGTGGTGGTTATTTCCTCTGTCTCTAGAATGAGATGTTTTGGCTTTCACGCAGTTTCTGAGCTGTCCTGCAGCTTGGATTGGTGACCCAGTTGCTGCTGGACAGTTGGAACTCACACTACCCACAGGTGTCACCTGCCCTCAGAGCAACTCCTCCTTTCTCAGGCAGACTATGGTTACCTGATGCTACCACATGAGATGCATGGAGCAGGGTGTGGCACCTTCTCTGAAGCACAGGACTGACCCAGTAGAGCTGCAGAGAGGGTGGTCAGAGGTGCCTGACAGGAACATGTCTATGGTGTCAAACTAGAGGGTAGAAAGAAGTCAATCATCTGGGGGTCATCTTTGACCCCAGTAATGTCCTACCCTGCTGTGTCCCACAGTGGAGCAATGGGATGCCGTGGTGTCCTCTTATTTCCTACCTCCAACTTATTCAAAGGAATCTTGTTCCTCCTTTGCTCTCTCTGGAGGGGTGGTGTGACCCCTAATACACTTGGTTTGGCAGCTTGGTTGTGCTGGATAGGCTTGAAGATCCTTGTCCTGATGCAAGGGTCACTTGAGCTTGAGAATTTATAGGTTTTTTGATGTTTTTCTTTTTTTCTTTTTTTTTTTTTTCTTTTTTAGACCTTGTCACTGGGTTTCAGTTGTGAGGGTTTTTTTTTTTTGTTTGTTTTTCGTAAGAATACAAAACTGAGCTGTTGATACTCAGGTTGTTGTGAGGTGTGAGATGACCAAATGCACACCCCACGGTATCACAGCTGTGCCCCCTGCCCTTCATGGTCTGCCCACAGTAGACAGTGCTGTCCATCTCCATTTTCTCCTGAAAAATAAGTGTGTGCCTTCCCCTTGTCTCCAAATATGAACATGGGTCATCCTGAGTGAGGTCTTCATGAAGAGAGGAGGGAAATTCTGGAGGAGGTCATGGCCCATGTGGTGTAGGATCAGAACCATGAAGTGACTGGTTATAGGTCACCTCTCCCCAGCAAGGCCTCAGAGATGCCTCCATTGCCCTCAGCACTTTGAGGCCATATTCTCAGCCTTTTTTTTCACTTTTTATTAACATTTTACATATTAAAATTTGTGTAGGCAGCCAGAAGAGAGCAGCATCTACACAATACTTGATAAAATGGAGAGGATTAGAAATCAGTGGCTCATTTCTTTGGGACCTGAACTGGGGGGCTGCGGAGGTCATAAAGTATCCTTTCCTTACACTACTTTTTAAAGGTACTTCCAATTTATTTTTATGTGTCCTCACTAAAGTACAACCTATGTCCAATACTGACTTGTGATCTCAGCTGATAGTTTCAAAAAAATAAATATAACAAGGGTTACCTTGGAGTTTTTTCTGAGCTGTTCACATTTACTTTTAAAGCTTCTTCCCTCTTCTCAACCAGCCAAACTTCTTAGTTCCCATACCTAGGCACAGTGACATCAAAGTCAGAAATTATTTTCAAAATAACAACTAGTGAATTGGGATTTTTCAGCCACCCTTGCGTGAAATTCCTCCAGTATTTTTATTCACAAAAGGAATACTCTGGGAAGCAGACGTGCTAAAGTTGCCTCTGTTTGTTCCTCCCAAAGTGAAATTATCCATGTCCTCTTTTTCCCCATGAGATCCTGAAGGAAACTGTCTGCACACACGGATTGACCCATCTTCGGTGCATTCCACCCAAGCCAGTGAAATTACCAGAAATATGAATTTATCCCACGCAGTGTGTTCACACTGTGCTGTCCATACAGGACATACACAGACACCCTGGCAAACCCTCCCATTTAAATTTCAGAATAAGACCTTCAACGCAGTGCAATTCCCTCCATGACTGTGTTCTTTACACTTTTCTCAAAATAAAAAACAAACAAAAAAAGGTGTTCTGTGAATTGCACCACTTTGCAAAAATATTTGACAAGGGTTTAGTTGTTTTGAATATTGAGGTTTTGAAATCTCAGTAATTGTCAAGACTGCTGTGTGTAATAGAAATTAGAAGGAAGCCTGTGTTTTGGCTTTGAAGCTACCTACTTCTAAGAGTACATTTTTTTAAGTTTTCTTTTTAAGGTGCTTCTTCGTGCCCCAGCTAAACTTTCCCCAGATTACATGTTAGCTATCATAGCTGTTCTATAGTTAGATTTTAATCAGCCTCTGTACACAGTAATGTTAAACACTGAAAGAGCTACTAATTAATCGCCTTTCTGTATGTAACAGAGAGATAAATATCCATCCCAGAGGAATTGTAATTTCATGGTTTCTAATGATGGTTAGATTACATTATCTGGATCACTTAGGCTGTGGGTGTCATAAAAAATGCTCAAAGTCATTTATATTCAGTTTAATTTTTTTTTTAACTTTGTAAGCCTGGGAAAATAATGCGGTGTTAGCAAGTCTGTTTCATATTTTAGTTAAATATACCTTTGTTGCACTGACTGAATGGATTCAGATGACAGTGACAAACTCAGTTCTTTTCTATTTAACATGCACCTTCTGCAATCAAATTAACAATGTACAAATCTTCATCGGGCTGCCACAGAAGAGTCTGTTGAATTCCTCAGCATTGTTGAGCATTGGGGAAAGGTTTTCCTTTTGGATGTCCATTTGCAATGAGTGTTTTCTCCTAATTCTTGTATGTCCTGTAAAGTCTCAGTTGTCTGTCTTGAACCAGGAATTAACTGGACTTTTGAGCTGTATCAGGCTGTGGCTCAAATAAAATAATACAGTCCAAGAGAAGTGTGAACCTCTCATTTTCCCCTTCCCAATTCTAACTGATTGGAGTCCATGCACGACTTGGGCTCCTGGACATCTGCATCCATGTCACACTTAAATTTGGTAGTCACAAGAAGACTAAAAAAAAAATAAAAATCTTACTCCGTGTATACACTGTAATAGCTAATAGTTGCATATTTTGAAATTCTGCTCATTCATATTTAAAAGGCTGAGTCTTCTTTGAACTGCTGTGTTGGAGGGGGAAGTTAATTGTTTCTGAATGAGGATGATACTCCCTTTCCATATCAATTATGTGTACTGCTCCAAATTATCAATAATGCTCACTCCCAAACTCCGCCGGTCACGGTTCTGCACCGGGCGCGTGCACTCGCACAAATCTGCTCGAGCTTCAGGGCTGGAGCCCCTCCCTGCATCCTCTGGGAGCCAGACATGGGAGGGAACCCCAGAGGAGCAAGGTGAGATAAAGAAATGCAACATTTCCAAGAGAGAGTTTGTCACCAGCTAGCTAAAATTGCTTCTGAAGTTTTGCTGGCAACTGTTTTACATGTCTGACTTGGTGACGAAGGAACTGCACTATCTTAATAGAGAACTCCAGAACTTCAGAAGGGTTTCTCCTTGTTTGAATGCACAGCACAATGAATTTGTACCCACAGAGCATTCACCACTTACATTTCAAAACCTACAGCACACTAAACGTGAAACTTTTGTTCAAATTTCAAGGATTTTGATAGCCCAAGTGAATAGACACTGCCTATTGATTTTTCCCTTACAATGACTCTTGGATAACCTATTTTCTCATTTATTTTTAACGACAGCTCATGAGATTTTACAGCAATTCTGCCCAACCTCCTAATATCAAAATCCCTCCTTGACCCTGAAAATTGTAATTCTGCTATAGATCACAGCTGCTGAATATTACCTTTTACTAAGCTGGTTAAATAAAATATGTCCAAATCACTAGATCCCACAGGCCATGACTGCAATTCTAATTATATAGGGTCTGTATTTCTGCTCTACAGTACAGAAAAGCACAGCTTTCTCTGAGTCCACACCAAAGTGTGGGAATCCAGAATATTGGTTCTAGTTTTGAATTTAAAAAAAAAAAAAAAAAAAGAAAAGTTACACTGTTCTTCAATGATTTTTCCTGTAAAACTTTTACAAGGGAACCAAACCCTTTTGATGTGTTCCATACAATAAAATGCTGTGTAAGTCTGGAGGACAGAAGCATGTGGCGAGAATTTTCTTGTGTCTGGGGGATGGGTGTATTTGATGTGTACCCATTTCAAAATCAAAAAAAAAAAAGTCTCACACTACTCTTAAGCTGCATATTCTTCACAATGGCTCAGGAAACCAATGTAAGGAAACTAATTCTGGCCATTAAACATATCCTTCCCCCTCCCACTGCTTATTCAAAGAGTGATCACATGCTCCCTGCTGCATGTTACACCTTTATAGAATTTAGACATGGAAGAAAACTATCAGATTAGCCTTTCCACCTACTGATGTAGGATTGTTCCCTGGAGAACCTTATTCATTAGTGTATCACTGCCTAACCTTGTGGGCACACTGTGCCAAGAACATCTTGGTTTTGTTCTGCTTTTTCCTCTTGTCCTTTCCTCCTGGTGCTGAGGGCTGAGGGGGTAATTTGGTGGGAGAATGGTGGAGAAGGTGGAATTCTTGTTTCATAGTCAGGATGGTGATTTGGATGCTTGAGTGTGTACATACTTCTGTGGATGATAAGTTTGTATACTTTTTTAATTAGTATCTAAGGGCAGAGGACCAGATGGGGGTGATCTTATTCAACGTAATTCACTGTAAGATCTTCTGGAGCCCAGTGGTCTACAGCAAATTCCATTCATGGCTTGCCCTGATTCTGCAATGTCCTCAGATGTAGCTTCCATTTTACTTTCTGCTTTCACCCTTCTGCGAGTAGATAGAGCCAAACTTTTAATTGCTTCTCTGCCAGGGAAGGCAGCTTGGCATTTTACTGCTTTTCCAGGAGAGGAAGTTTTTATTACAGTTGTTCTTTGGTCCAATCCCATAAAACTCTGAGCTTTCAGGGCAGCTGTGGCTGTTTGGCATATCGCAATCAGGGCACTGTCAGCTGGGTTTCCTACTGCAAACTTTTCCTCTCAGAGCTTCGCTTGTACCTTTTGTCCTGGTAACTTTTCTTAGCAATTCCCCTACCCAGAAACTGAGGACCTCAGCAGCAGCCCCTTCTCTGAGGTCAGCCACTGGTGTTTTAATAGCCCAATTCAAACCTGCTATTGAAGCACCTTCAGTCCCTCCCTTTAGGCGAGTTTATTTGTTCCTGCCACCTCTCCCACTTTCTGTGGACATTAACTCTACACCACACTGCAGCTGTCCCTTTCCTCCTTGGGCCATCCACACCTGCACTATCCCCTCCAGGCCCAGGTCTCTCCCTGGCTTCCAGAGGTGAAACCCAGATCCAAAGAGGTCTGCACACAATCAGACATCTGCTGACCCCAACAAGGACCATCAGGAGACCAGCAGAGCCCAGGCCAGGGACAGGGAGCCATCACCACACAGGATACACTGCATCCCTTGGGGATGCACTCCTGCTTCTTCTGAGGACCCAGTCCTTGGACCTTCCCTTCGGTTGATGGAGACTGGAAAAAGTGTGGGAAAGGGAGGGGAGCAGAGGCGACCACTGCCATTCTGCAGTTTCAAAGTTCTGGTTTCCACCCTCAGACTATTATAAATGGCTGCTGAGTTACTTGACATGGAGCTAAAGTCTGTAGGGTGAATTTTCAGAGCAACGCACAGGAAATTATATGCACAATTACTGTTGTTAACAGAGCCTGGGCATGTAACTCCCTGCACAGCAGGCTGGAAATCTTCCCCATGCATGTTTAATGGGGTTTGGGTTGCTACATTCCTGGGGCTGTGTCCCTTTTCTAATGCCTACTGTCCTGAATGAAACAAAGGAAGTACTGAATGTAAAAGAGATTTTATTTTGTTGTTAAAAATAATATTCTCTTGATCTGCAGTTTTCCTCTAATGCCAAAGCACTTCTTGCCTCACTCAGTGATCCTTTAACCTTTCTGTTCTGCGAGAAAAAAAACCCCACATATTTATTTATTTATGTATTTTTCTTCTTCTAAATGTGTTCCACATAATGTGCTCCTCGATGTTCATACAAATGAGTATTTACATGTTCATGCAGGCAGCACAGTTATTCTAATGATGAATGTTGCTTAAATAAGTGTAGGTCAAAACACAGAAAATATCTGTCTAAATCTTAATTTGTAAATGCTCCTGAGTAAATACAATATTTGCACATCTTCATAGAAAAATAGTTTTTATGTGCCATTTCACTAATCAGGCATGTATTTCAAGTGCCTCTCTGCTCAGGAGGTTATTAATGTGGTATTTAAACTTCAGTACATTGCTAACTAGGAAGAGTCTGTAAATTTGGGATGGTCTTTTTCTTCCATGATGTTTATTTAACTTTATGCACCATAATTGTTTTCTTCTTTCCCGTGAAGAAGGTTGTCATCTTGTACACCTAGATCAATCCAAAAGGACTTTAATTAGCTCCAATAAAAATTAAATTACTCCTCTAAACTAACAGATTGCAGCTACAAGGAGCTTATATTTGCAGCTGTGTCATTTCATTGACTGAAATATTCTTCTACTACCCTGGGCTTAACTCTACAGCTTTCTGAAGGGTCTGAGGGCAGAAAGGTATTGTAGAGATTCAAAACACCAAAAAAAACCACACATTAAATATATACATGTATATATATATATATATATATGTATGTATGTATGTAAAAAATACATCAAATACATAGTCAAGTTTCTGAAAGGTTTCAGTCACTCTAAAATTACACATGATTGCTTTTAAACTCCACAAAATGCTTTCATCTAAGAGCAGAAAAAAGTGTAGTTTTAAAAGCATTGTCGGGGCATGTCTAATAGAATTGTCTAACTCTCTCTGTCTTGATATACGCAACAGAGTTGATTGTATTCTCCTTAGCACAGATCTTGAAACTGTAAATAATTTTTTGAAGTAAATAGTCATGATAATTGCTTAATGAAGTATCAGACACCAGCAGTTTTGAATAAAAAAAAAAAGTTCATAACTACTGTGTGGTGTCTCTTTTTACTGGAAATAGGCTTTTACTTTTAAACTTCTGTTATATTTGGAGAGAAGCGATCCCACCAAAAATGATACCACTACTAATAAGGAACATATTATCTTTCATGTGGGTTTTTTTTTCATGTTTAAGGTTTCTTTGTTATTATCTCAGTAGCAAGACTCTCCACAGTCTTAGGCAGAAAATCAAAATATGCCTTAAAGCAATAATCTTTTAATAAGTATCAAATGTCTTTCAATGAGATAAAAGAATTCTCTAGCCTGCTTATACACACATACCCACACACACACACACACACACACACACACACACACACACACACTTACTTCACTATTCATCTCATTTTACACCTTTTCCACAAAATTTTTGGGAATTTTTTTTTTAACCAAGACAAAACCCTTCTAGCAGATCTTATATCATTTATTTTCTAAATGCTATTAAATATTTTGTTAAAATTGTTTTCTCCAGTTGTTGAGCCTCCTTGACCTGAGGGCTTTGGGAGATGGGATTATCTCCTGTGGGCTCAGGTATTTCCACTGGCCCAAATAGGGATTTTACTGCAAACTTCTTTAAGACACCAACCTGAGGAATTAGGTCTTTTTGCACTGATTTTTCAGAAGTCCAGGATTCACACAGGCAAAATCAGGGGATATGCTGGGACCCTGCATGACTCTGCTAGTGGACACAAAGGGACAATGGCCTCATCACCCAGACACAGACTTGTCCCACACAACTTTAGTCCTTATCCTAGGAAATGCAGCTGGAAGGTTACCAAGCTGAGGTGTCTTCTCAAGGCAGCAAGGATACATGGGCAAGATTCCAAAAACTAGACTGGGGACATGCCCTGTCAGTGTCCTGCCAAGGAGGGTAGGGATGAGGAGCAGTGGGGTTAATCTGCAGGGGGATGTGGAGGAGGTCTTGATGCCGCTGATGAGAAACACAGGTTCCTTTGCTAATCAGGGGATACAATATTGCATGCTCTTACCTCTCATCCAGCCTTAGAGTTTGACTTACCTGTTGACTGGAGGACAATGTTTATATTTTAATATTTATGTTTATCTGTGTCTGAGGTCAAATTGCATCTCCTTGGTCCCACTGCCCCCCCTTGGCTGTGGCGTGTGGAGGACAGTGCTCCCTGTGTGCTTTGTGCTCAGTCTCTCTTCCTCAAGGTGACAGGCTGAAGTATTTTCACCCAACACAAGCTGTGAAGGAGAGGAGGTGCTGCACTGCAGAGTGCAGAGGTTCTGTATTCTCCAGTAACTTAAACGGGCCCTTGACAGAAGCAGGAAAACATTGGGAGTTTTGTAAAATGGCAGCTTTTGCACTTCAGCTTCAGTGACAGCAAGTTGCGAGTTCCCCACATGCCACAGGTTAAGTTGTCAAAGTTGTTCTCTTCCTTAATGCTTCTTATGACAAATACTCCTAATTGCTTCTTCCTTTCATACTTTTCTGTGCCTCCTGGCTAAGACATCCGTCTGTAGAGTTTATGGTCTGTCTTTCAAAGCTTGGCCTCAGTTGTGTCTATCTGTATTTTCTGTGTCTTTCTAGCTCTAGCATCCCCTCCCCATGTCCCCATCCCTCAGTGCCTGCAGAGACCAGGCGGGCACCTGCCAGCTGCTGCAGAGACTGAGCTCTGCCCACCTTTCCCAGCAGCTGAGCACGATGTTGTCCTGTGCTGCCTGCACCTGTGCATAAAAATGCACAACTTCCAGCTCTCTGAATCACCCAAAGCACGCCAGCCACACTGAAATGCCACCACCAGCTACTGAGGGGGAAATGCAGTAAAAGGAAAAAATAAAATGAAATAGAAGGTGGTTTGTCTCTTTTTACAGAGGTGGGCTCCAATTTTATACCTCCTGAGCCAGACCTCCCTAATGTGTATGGTGGTGCTAATTTGAGTTGCGAAGTCATGATTACTTATTTAAGAAATCTATATACCAGTGTTGCAAGAAGGAGACTTTGAAAGCCTTTTAAGTATCTTCCTCATTAATTTACTTAATCCTCTGATCTTGCCTTCTTTTAAGTTGTTTATTTTTTAAAGAAAGACAAAAGTCAGCTGGAAAGCTTTGTTACTAAAAGAGAAGTTTTTAAATCTGTATGGGATACAAAGTAATTAAGAGAATATAAATATAGGTGCAAACAGTACACAAACAAATGGATTTGGTGTGCTGGCAGAGCTTCCTCCACTGGCTTTAAAGGGAAGCAGTGGTCGGGGTAGCAGAGTACAGGTAGCAGCCCTCTGCCTCAGCTGAAGTAAAACTTTGCTTTCTAATGTTTATTGCCTTTCTTTTTTAAAATGCTCTAAGACACGAAAATAAAAGAGTTTCTTGTAGCATAGAAGGTGAAACCTAATTCCATATCTGACAAGAAGTTCAAAATTGCCACAGTACTTTTCATTTTGAGCAGTTTTATGACCATTTTCAAAAGTATCCTGACATCTCAGATTCCTGCAATTCAGGGTACTCTGCTTGGGATATGTAAGGAAACTTCTTTTTCAGAAAGTGAGCTGTTTGGCCATCTCTGCAAAGCAGGTCCCTCCACTGCAACACCCAAAAATAAACCACCAGAGGTACCCAAATCCATTCTTTTCTCATAAAGATTTTACTCAGCTAACTGGGACAGAGCAGGCCAGAATTTTGGATGAAAGAAAACTTAGATGAGCAGGGAAGCTGTTCCCCAAGGACTATATCCTCAGTGATACTATGAGCCAGCAACCCCTGTAGCTTTCAGCATCTCTCATGATCAGACTGGATGTCTTTTGCCCGAGGCTGAAAATCTCTTCCTCTCTAAAACCAAAGAGATGTTGGCTGTGAGTTATGATTAGTAATAGAGTCCATTTGTGGTGAGGTGGGGGAAGGGGAGAAGAAGGACCCAGAATCATAAGAATTTATGTGCTTGACTTATTTCCAAACAACCACAGACAACTGCCCTGCTCTGGGTAGTTCACTGACTGAGGACAAAAACAAGGAAAGAGCACAGGCAGAACAAACAAACAAATTATATGTAAGTAGTTTGCACTCTTCATAAGTGGCATAATTGAAATACAGCATGTTGAAGGATAAACTCAGGGAGTTACATTGACTAAAAAGGCCTCCTGGAAGAAAGATCAAAATTGTTGGATTGTCAGGAAAACAACCCCAAGCAAGCACATTGGCAAAACAAAGTGGGAAGATATCCAAGTGCCTGCTCAGAGCATCGGTACCCAACCCATCTCATGCACTGAGGAAGAGGATGGGAGCAGGGTGGTGCTGACAAGGGTGTCAGATACTCCTTTGAGATCAACTCTCACTAGCATGTCCGGGTGAGCTGCTGAATGAAAATGTTCCAAATTTGGAGGCCCCGAGAGGGGGTAGGTTGTGTTTGGCCAGGCTCTAATTGCATCCTTGCATTACTATGCAATTAATTGCTGCCGTGGTCTGCTTGAGAGGAGGGAGTGTGCCAGCTCCATTCCTGGGCAGCCCCGGAGGCTGGAGGAGCTCATGGCTCTCGCTCCAGGGGGTGACCTATTCGGATGGCTCTGCAGCTCTGCTGCCAGCCCTGCTGGCAATACCAGTCTTCCCAGGATGATGTGTTCTCCTCCTGCAGTGTGGTTCTCTTAGCAGGCATCAAAAGTTTCAGAAATTGCATAGAAAATGTAGGACAGGGAGAACACATAGATTTTCCACTGCTTTTGTGTTTCTTAGCAAAGAGATGACTGCAGAAAAATTCGAGCACAGATTTCCCTATCATTTTGTAAAACTGTTTTCTGTGCATACCTCAAAAGGAGACAATGTCTTGCATAAAATACAAATAATTCTCCTACAGAAGGGAAAAGAAGAATAATTTTGCTCTTGCTTTACAGATCACTACAGTTCTGATGTCAAGAATAGAAAAGAAATATAGCACAAATTCCTGAATGCAAGGAAAAGTGGTGTTTAATCCCCAAATTGGGATGTGCTTCCCATTTCAACCATGTCTCTCAAGAGTTTAGTAACTCTTGCCTGTAGAAGAGAGATGAGAAAGATGATGACAGATTTATAATTCCCAGTGTCTGATTGCCAGTGTTGGCTTCAGCTGGTATCATGGAGGTCTGGGGCACAAAGAGCAGGTGCCGAAGAAGGCAGAAGAGAAGCTCCCTATGAACCCCAACACTGAACTTTGCTTGTCTTGTTTAACTTTGGCAGCAGCACCAGGGATTTTTTCCTGAGTCTTCCTGAGGTTTCAGGTGTAGTCTGGCTCCTGGATTCCTGCAGGAGATTCTTTTTATTCCTGGCCATCCTCCCAGTCTCCTGGGGAGCTGCTGCAGCACACGACAGTTTTTCCAAAGCCTGTGAGTGGCAAAAAGCCCTTGGCCAGCCCAGAGGAGCAAGAATTCTCTGCCAGAGCACATCTGGGTAAAAACTAAGAGGGTAAGCCTGGTTTGTACATCTATGCTTCATCTGGAAACCCCACCAAGGGCAAAAGGAGCTCAAGGTTCCTGTGCCTTAGAGCTCCTCTGTCCTGGGCACCTGGCAGCTGGCGTCACTTCGTGTTGCAGGCAAGTGGTCTATGAATCACAGAATCATGGGATCTTTTCAGTTGGAAAAAACCTTTAGGATCATTGAGTCCAAACATGAAGAACAGATATGTCCTAATTCCAATGGTTCTGTTTAGCAGAACCCACTTCAGGTTTATGGACAGTAAGGAGGTACAGGAGGAGGACAAGCAGATAAGTGGGGGACATCAGGTTCTGTCTTTGTGGGCTTCAATATTTATTTTATTTTATATAATAATGATTTAAATAATTTAAATAATATTTGCATAAACATAATGCTATGCTATGTAGTGTCACCTTGGTGTATATAGACTAGACACACAAAAAAAACAAGGTTCCCTGGTTACAGGGTGGGACCAGCTGGAACTCAGTCCCCTCATATGAACCAAGAAATACTCATAGGTCAGGGCTATGAAAGAAAAGAACCTTTTTTCCCAGTAAAGCCTTTTTGTCAAGAAGTAGAGGAAAAGGTTCTATTTATTCTAGTTGTTGAATTATTGCATGGAGAATGTCCCCATGGTGAAGCATTTTCATGATTGCTCCAGGCTGAGGCACTAAGAGGATCCAGTTCAGTCCTTTGGAAAGATGCTAGGAGCAGTGGGCTTTTAGTAGGGATTTATTTATGCCACCTGGAACAAATAAACTAAGTCTTGCAAGTTGAGCATCTTAGCCAGTTATCACCCACAACCACAACCTACCTGAGAACTTGACAAAGTTATCTCAAGTTTGAAATTATGAGGAAAATTGTGTCTGGTCTATTTTAGCCATTTTCTTTAGGGACCTTTTGGTTAGCTGTTCATCCTGCTGTGTTTTCACCCAGCCACATAAATGAGCCATCACGTGTTTAAGTTTGATCCATTTATCCATCTTGTAATATCTAAAGTACCCCATGCAGATGAATAACAGCCTGGGCTAGCCTGCTGTTCTGCCTCATCACCCCTTTTGGAGCACAACCTGTGGATGGGATATGAGGTGAGGTGGAGTCAGTTTTGCCAGGGAAATTATTATCTTAGGGTTTGCTTTATGGAAAAGAAAAGATGAGAATTCGAGAAGGGACTGGATGTTCTCCCCACCCTTCCCCACCCCACCCTCTGCTGGTGGGCTTTGTGCCTCCTTCCACACCACATGTGACTCAGCCCAGCAAACTCCAGAAGCTGGAGTCTTTTGACCAGTGTGATCCTTTCTCTTTTATACCTTCTCCAGAAGACACACACACATCCCAGCCAGTGATTGTGTCTCCAGAAGGGCTGATCTGGGCACTTCTCCAGAGGCAAGGCCAAGTTATGCTTGGGACAGAAGGCAATAAAGGCTAAATAGTGTTTACCTTATGTTTCTCATTCACAGCCTGCCTTAAATCATTTGTAACAGGGTGGGGGGGGGGGGGAGGAAGTGGGACGATTTTGGGATTGTGTGCAGTTGAATGCCAAGAAGTGCTTTTGCCTTCCCTGGAGATGAGCTCTGCGGAGCCTTGCAGGGTGTGATCTCTTATTTGGTAATGTGAACACAAGGAGCAGAAGCACAAGCAATGAGCACAGCAATAGCATTAGATCAGAGGATTTGGACTTTGCTGTACTCCCACACCCAAGTCAGTCACAAAAATACACGAGCAGACATTTGCAGATGTGCATGTGTTCACAAGGGCTGTTTTGGTTGAAAAAAAACGGGGAGAAATTACTGATTCTATCAAATAACACACTTTTCAGGAAATCTGCTGTTTGCTGTAAGAACCAGGGCCACCAGATCAAACTTTCTGTGGGAGCCTGTGTAAGGTCTCTGCTTTGGACTCTCTTTTGTTGCAACGGTGAAATGAAAGTAGGTGCCCCACTCGCAAGCAGGGCATCAAAGTACACCACTTGCATAAAGAGTCGTTCAAAAATAACCCACAGGCTAAAATCCAAACTATTATTTTGCAAAACTAGATTTGCCCACTTTGCCTTGACTCTCTTTTGTACTTGTGTCCATGACAGTGTCATGCAGAACAAGCAGGTGACACCTTCTCTGCCACACTTTTGAACCAATTTGTTTAAAGGTTAATACATAAACCCCAGAAACAGATGGCAAATTTAGCATAAAAAGCAAAAATTCCTTCAGGAACTTGCCAATTTGAGCATTTAGGAGTCTGGATGGGTATTGATTTAAGGTGAATATTCTAAGTTTGCATTACCCTTTGAAAAGTGCTAATGTAGTTCTTGTCACTTTAAATTAACTTTAGATGAGAGGGACTGACAGAAACATGAAGATGTGTGAACTATATTTGACTGATATTCTGTCAAATATTGCATGGGGTTATGATCCACAACTTTTCCCATCTGCTGCTCAAACCTGAATCCTTGAATGCACAATGGATTAATTACCATATTTTGTTCTGATTTCACTTAGTAGTATAAAAGACTGAATGTTAAATGTACCCTTACCTGCCTTCTTTTTCTAAGGGAAGGTATAGAGGAGGGAAGGCAGGGTTTTCTTTAGCAATTTTTATACTCCCACGTAGAACGATTCCTAACTGCACCTCTCCTCAAATTATTAGAATCCCAGAAGTTAACCAGAGTAACACAGCACTCAGAATTTCATTCACTCCTTTCCTTGTGAGACTTTCTTCCCCCTCAGTAACAAAAGCAGCAAGTGCTGATGTAGCACATTCCATCCGCTGCTCTTTACATCAGCACTACAATGACACCAACATTACAATTACACCCGGCTCTGCCATTTGGTGTCCTCGCAGAAGGATGCGGCGTGGAGCACGGGAGGGCAATGCTTTCCACTGATGTTGTGTTTCCTAGAAGGCCTGACATTGATTCCCCAGTACCACCTGCACATCCCGACAACTCAGACTGACACGGGGTAGCCAGCCTGCCCCTTTCTGCAGCTGGACACCCAGAAAGGTGATGTCTTAAATTAAAGGCCCCTCTGAAAATAAGGGCTGTATTAATTTGCACAAAATACCCCAGTGCTTCAGCAAAAAACTCAGGCTCTAGTAAAAACTATTTTTTTCTCCTAACCTTCTCCTTTCCTATCAGTACTGTTTGGATGAGTTATCTTGGCTTTCAGATGAAGGAATTAATGTCCACTTTAAGTAAACTCTGGTAGTAGTTAGTTCCTTCATTTTACAGAGTCCTTAACACAAGTATCTCTTGAGTATTATTTCTTTAAGAAGACACTGTGCATTGCAGTTACATCCTGGGTTATATTCTGGCACCGCACTGCTTAACAGATAGAAAATATTTCTATGTGTGTTGAGTTGACTCTAGCATTCCTGTGTCAGTGGGAGAGTGTAGTTATCCAGAAATAAGCAAACTCAATGATGGTGTGAAAGGCAGATTGAACATATGAGGTCAGCAAGACTTGTAAAATGGAGAAACAAACCCAGGTTTTATTACAGTGAAGTCCCTTCTGGAAGAACTTAATAATATTACACTTAGGAGTAATTGTGAACCCAGTTCTGTCTTTTACATGTTTTGCCAGGTTTTGGAGATTCAAGAATGCCCTTCTCCAGGACTAGAATATTACATAGATTCCTCAGATATATCCATAGCCAATCCTCTGTGCCTTTTTATTTTCCAACACAGTTTAATGTCATTATTCTTTCTTCATTCCTTTTCTTATGAAATCTCCAAGCCTTGATTTAGGTACTCTTTGCTCCAAGTTTCTTTCTGTGATTACCAAAGGTGGGGCTCAGCAAGGGAAGGTTCTGCATAGGAAACACTTCTGTTTTGTATGGTTGCAACTACACAACAGCTAAAGGACTCAATCACCTTTCAAACTGTGCTAGGAAGCACTTGGCAGATGGTTCCACCCACCACCACCTAATGCTCAGGTGGGATTTTGGAAAATACTCATCATTAAATTCACTCTGCTTCTATTAAGTCAATCTCACTGAAAGTTGGTGCCTTAAACTCTTCTGGAGGGTCAAAAGAGAAACCTTCTGTTTTACTGATGCTTTTCAACTTCTCTTCATTTAGCAAGCATCTGGCACAGTTTAATAATCTTTGTTCTAAGTTGTGTAAGGTCATTAGCAAAACCTTAATGGGAACAAGGGTTGCAGAACTGGACCTCTATTTGGGGAATCTATTCCAAAAGGAAAAGGTATGATGTTTCTTGCAAGTGACATAAAGATTAATGAGGGATAGACAAATGCCCTTGCTCCAAAGTCAGCAAAAAATAGAAGGTTCTGTTTAAACTTTTCAAAATGAATTACAGTCAGGTGCTGACTATCAAGAAACAAAATGAAATCTGAGTTGAAGAGTCTGGAATAATTCTCTGGGTCTTTCCCCAAGCCTGTCACTCTTTTCTATGGATATGAATATTAAGGGGTAGCAGAGTCTGCAATTCTACACATCCTGAGCTTGTGAGGCAGGCTGGGGATTCAAAAAAACCACTTGGGAACTGCAAACACTGTTGGATATTTAGAAAATACTGGTATTTCAATCTGATTAATGGATGAAAAAGAGGAAAATTTAGGGATTTTTACACCTTTTTTGGAGAGTCCAGATTTGACTCTAGGAGCTGGTAGAAAAAAGGATGAAAACATCCCTATGCATATGATGAAGGCTAATTATTGAAACTTACAAAGATATTTCTTTCAGCAAGGCATTTAGGGTTCCACTTGAATTGTTTAGGCAAGATAAGTTAATATTCAATGTTTCTCTTGCAAAAATACTGATTGTGTTGGTATGGATGCTACAAATATATTGTGGAAAGGGTCAGAACAGTTTCAGAAATGTGTAGTGGGACAAGTCAGAGGCAAGTGAGAATGAAAACCAAGTAATGATCCATTGCTGCTGTGTATTTTTGTAGCAAACCACCAGAGCACTGTACACCAGCTCTTTGCTATGTTGCATAATATGTTCTTCAGGCCTTTTTTCTTTTTGATTTTTTTTTAACTAATTTTATAGTGTTTATATATGTACAAAGTCCTGGTGTTGTTCATTATGTACACTGCTAGCACATTTCAAGTGATTAGATCTCTTCTTTATGGTGGAGTTAACGTGTATCTGCCAAGAGCTATGGTCAAGTGCTGTACTGTTTGAAAAATGAATTTTTAAACATACTTACATTGAAAAATATTTTGTTAGTGTCATATTTTCAAATGAACAATTGCTTTCCTTAAAAAAAAAGACAGGAAGCCAATGTTGTTGAATACCATTTTCAAATACAAGTTATCATGGGAAACAAAAAATTACTCTCACTTTAGTAAACTCTTAGGCAGAAACCAATGACCCAGACAGCTCAAGACCACGCAAGCAAGTTTATGCACAGAGAGCAAAACCAATAAACGCTCCCACAAATGACTTAGGAGAGAATTCTGAACATTTCTTTCCTTCCCTTCCCCTCATTTCTCACCAAAGCACTGCGCATCCTGACAAAAGAGAAACCACAGAATGTGCAGAATGTCAACAAGATCCTGGAATCTGATTCCCACTAGTTTTGCTGGGTTTGTAGTTGGGTACTTGCTGCCCAGAAGACCAGACAATAAGTTCATTCCTTCTCCTGAAGAAGTACAAAATGAGGCATTTCCTCCACATGTTCTCCGGGCCCATGGCAGGACATTCAGAGCATTTGGAACTCAGGACTTGATGCTCACCTACAGCAATGCTCACATCAACACACTGTGTGCTGGCTACACCCACTGCTTGCTCATTTAGACTTCACAGTCATGTGGACATTCATTAAACCAGTTGTGGACAGGTGGGTTTTGCATTGGAAATGTGAAAACCTGTGTTTTATATGTTGTTTTTTATATGAAGGCTCGTGTCCATCAACCTAATTATTTTTGCTTAAGTATTACATCACTCTCGCTAGCACAAGCAGAGTGCCAGCTCTCTCTCTGCTAGATTGTCTTATGCTTTCTGCGTCCTCACCTATCTTCCAAAACAAAGGGGGATCATTCTCACCATGAAGGAATTTACTGAATGGTCTCCATCTGTGCTACAGCAGAGACACAAGCCAGTGTAATCAGTTCTTTGGCTACTGCTGTTGACTGAAGTAACTCATGCTCCTGTACTTGAAGTATTCATTTTAATCCCCTAAAGACCTCCAAGGAGTTGCTGCACATGAGCAATCACAGGCGTTTTGATACATTTCAACAGGACTTTCTCCAGGTGATCTAAGGGTCCCTCCTCTTCTAAAAAATCTGTAACATTAGAAATGTTGATTTTTGTCAACATCTTGTGGATAGAAAAATCTTAGAGGTAAAAAAATATACATTAAATATTCTCCTGCAGCCACATTATTGTTTTGAAAATCTCTCATATGATATACAAAGACAAGGAGGAGTTTGTGATGTTACTCCTACACTGCCTGCCAGAGTACTCCAGATCCAATGAACATGGTAGAGCAGAACTATGTGAAGGACTACACATGCAAACTGAACTATAACTTGTAGAAAGACCCACCAAGCCCCCCAGTTTCCATTCTTTCTTTTCTGAACGGCATTGTGTCTACCATCATTCTGCTTTTCCACCTGCAGTCGCCCTCCAGTGTGCACCAGGCTCCCTCCTGTACCACCCTCACTGCTGTGTCCCATGCTCTGCCTTATTCAACCAACTCTTGAACTCATGCTGTCAACTTCTCTGCCCCTGAGCTCTGTTGCACTCATGTCTTCTGTTTTTCAGTCCTCCTTCTGTGTCTTGTTCTTTAGGGACTTTATCTGTGTTTGATTTCAGCTGCCACCCTTGATTTCCTAATTCCTCTTTCCACTGTGATTTTTTTCCTTCTATGTAAGTTAAAAATCTCTTCGCTTCTTTGGAATATCTCTTTATTGTTTCAAATAAATAAGCTGGGTTTAATCTGGACTGCTGTCTCTTAAAACCCTGCATCTAAGCTATCTTGTTTGGCATCTTCTGTACAACTTCTTTGAGATACTCTTCTCCCAACCAATCTGCTTGTTGAAGATCTTCTCATCTGATTACAAGACCCCTTTCTATGGTCTAACTCTATATCTCTTCATTCTGAATGGTGCCCATTTTTTATCACATGGATCCCATCAATTTTCTTTTTGTCTTCCTCCACTACCTTATCTATTGTAGCAAGTAGCAACAGTTTGCTTCGCCTTCAGTGCCCTTCAAGGTTTCTTCCCCCTCCATCCATTTCCCGTTGTTCATTTCCTCAAAAGCAGCTCTTGTTCCAGCTGGTCTGAGATGTCTATGTCCATAGCTGTCCTTTGATGCCAGCTATCTTTTCATCCACATTTCTTGAGAAGCCTTCTGCACACATTTGCAATGCTACTGACTTGCTCACTTTTCAAAACCTCCCTCAGTTCTCCTTTGACTGGATGACAACTGAAAACTCAGCTGCACTTTGACTGTCCTGTTGGCAGTGCAACTCTTTCCCTGCACTTCTACATTTCTTTGTGTCTCTCTCTTGACTCTGAACTATAAACTCTTCCCTTTATTTTTATTCTGTTTGTGCAGAGCCTTTCGCTGTGGGCTTCTAGTCCATGACTCCTAGAGAATATGTCAATGCACTCAAGTAAGAGGCAACATGAATACTGCAACGAAGCCAAAACTCTTGGAAATCTTTGTGACTCAGGGTGTTCAGAATCTGAACCTAGCTCCAGCCACAAATTTTGCACTTGGCCTACAACTCTGTGTAAAACTCATATTGGAACAACCTTGAAATTTAGGGGCGGTGTTGGAATCTTCATCCAAATTTCACAGCTGTAGGTCACCTCTCAAACATGGGTGTTTGGAAGACAGTGAGGACTGTGCTGTAAGCAGCTACATCGCCAGTGAGATATTGTTGCTGGTTTTTTGCCGTCTGTGTTTTTGAAATTCTCGCTACAAGGACAGCTGTGAGGCAGATGCCGTTCTGAGTTCAGATGTGGAATGTTACAGGGTCACTCTGCTTACCTTATCATAAAAGAGCACGCGTTTTTGTGCTCTTCATGTACTGGAAAACAAGTCCATGACAAATACTGTATTGTGTGCAAGGGCTGGGGGTGGGGGGAGAAGAAGGGAAGTGTATCTTGTCCTTAGGGGCTGCTGGTGCTAGGCACCACAGAAGAAAGCCCTGTTTGTCAGCAGCACTTAGAGATACAGGGCCCAGCACGCGGCACCTGCAGCAGATTAAGGATGGCTCCCTGGGTGAGGAGCTGTGCTCCACTGGCTGGGCTTTCTTGACTGCCATGCAGAGCCAGGAGGAGTGGTGGAGCTGGACTACTGCAGGAGGGGAATCTGGGAGGTGCACAGCCTGACGACATGGGGCAAGGAATTCTCAGATGATTTTAAAGGATTTCTGTGAGAGGCTGAATATAATGTGGCCCTAGCTTTTGGTCTGTACTCTGTGCATTGCAAAAAATTATATATCTTGAATAGCTGAAGGGGGATAGTAGTCTTACAGGATGTTGATGCTGGTGTCACCAGCCAGGCAAATTGAGAGTCTGAATCTGGAAATGGTTCTTGAGTATAGGAGTAGAAGGTGCTCAGAGGTAGGATAAAAACTCTTGGAAAGGAGCCAAGCCTCAGTGTGCATGATGGGGGATGCAATGACAGAAAACAAGTGGGTTTGAAGCCTAAGGCAGGAGGTGAACAAGGAAATCTGGGCTGGAACATGGGAACTCCTGTGGGGCTGGGATCTGCCTGCAGGGGGGCTGGGCTGTGCTCAACACAGGGGTGTGAGTGATGGCTGGCATGGTGAAGAAAGGCTTCTAGCAGGGCCAAAGTTCAGTCAGGGAGAGGGGGGTAGAGGCAGAAAAGGAGGAGAGGTGAAAAGAACAGAAAGGAGCAATGCAGGAATTTTTCCCCGTGTGGCTCTTTCCTACACAATAAGCTTTCAAGCCTGTGTCTTTCTTCCCAGTGTCCCTGTGTCTTGGAAAATTGGGTTGAGCTATGCAAAGGAGGATAAGAAAGCGAGGATGGAAGAAGTCTTACAGCATTGGAATCCCACCAACTTGTCTGGGCAGCTGTTACTGCTGTTTATTTATGCTGTGCTCATGCATGCTACATTTCCCATGTTAGATTCATGGTTTGGAGCCTGCCTTTGCAGACAAAGGTTTAGGGCTGTGGTCTTCCATCTTACTGGCCTGTGCAGTTTGCTACAGGAACAGCTACAGATTTTGAGGCACATGATAAACACTAAAAATGAAGACTCATACCTGACTGCCTCTCTGCCTAATGTTCCTGCCTACCTTTTGTATTCATATAGCTTCCTTCATGGTAGGGTCTTAGCACCTGTATAAGTTGAATGTTGAACATGCCTGGCACAGGCATCAGTAAGGAAACATTGCCCACCATCACATTTTTACACAGTTGCCAAGACAAATACGGGGTCATATCCTGATGCTATTCAAAGCACAGAACTCCAATTTGGAGTCAATGAGAGTGGTGCATAAAAAAATCAATGGAAATATTTGACCCCTTTCAAGTGGAGCAGTCCATGGTACAAATTGAAGTGCCTTTGTTGAGCACAGAAGATAAACAAACCCCACATTTTTTCCTGTCTCTCACTTTTTGCTAGCATGCCCTTTGGAATGTGCTTTTTCACCCCACTGTGTCTAACTGGCATCATGAGGTGGTTTTCAATAAAGGTGCAGTGAAACCATCCAGGGTGGGGATGCCTGACTGGCCTTTTAAACACACTTTTAAATATTATTGCTGATTATTCACATGTGAGCTCTTTCCATGGCATAATTTAAACTAGATTATAACTTTTTTTTTTTTAAATAGCATTATTATTAAACATGTGGGGATACTATTGTTATACCCACAGGTAAAAATCACTGTCTGAAATCACCTCAGAGGGATGCAGACTGAAAGAAACTGCTAGTTTGGCTGCTGGTTTAGAGGATGTTCTATTGCTGAGCTACTAAATAAATCCCCTTTTGCCCTGCACTGCCTCCAGCAAGCCCTTAGCCTTCCCCACTCTGTCTTCCCCACACTGTTTCTCTATTTTTCCTCATAATCTCAGCCCTGATTCTCTTTTTCCCATTCTTCTGTATGTTGAAGTCACGACCTTTGTGGTTTATAGGCCACAAGAGACTGAGCTAAATGTGTTAGCACAGAGTCAAAACAAGTAATAGCTGGCCAATTAAATTAATAATCCATATTGTTACAATGTTTAACCACGGCTGTTTCCTCAGTGGTCTGTTTAAATCACAGCCAAGTCCTGACCTATTAAAATGAATAACTAGAATTATGAGAAACTCCATTTAATAAACACAGCAAGGAATGCAACACAATCGGTATGAAATATTTATTACCACTTTAAGCAGCAGCTAGTTGAGATTTAAGATTGGATTAATGAAGGAGTTTTAATTTCTGGCTAAGGGTAGGAAGCTTAAACCTGGAACATTTCCTCAATTTCCTGGTATGGCTTTGCAATGGGCAAAATCTGAGATGGGAGCACACAATTCGATTCATACTTTCCCCTTGCAGAGCTCTCTCCAGACACGTTCGATGCAGAAGGAGATCAAAGCAAGCAGGCTCCAGACAAGTGGCTCAAGTGGCTTGAAAAAACTCTGGGGAATAAGGGCTGGAGCACTAGACATGAGCCTTTGGATTTTAAAATGAGCACTCCTGCCAACCGCCATCCTATAGAGAGCAATGTTAATGGAAGGCTGGTACATTCCCAGTGACAACGGCTCGTGTGCATGCATTTTTTTTTGTAGTATGTCTCAGGGCTAGAGGAGGGAGAAAAAAGCTCTTCTCTCTGAAATTTGTCAGGCAAAATCTCAAGTTGGGAGCCAACCCTTATTGTTTCAAGTGGCCCAAGTATTGTTTTTCTTAAGTGCAGAACCACCAAGGTTTTGCTATTTTTATTCATGCTGCAAATTCATCTGCAGGGTTTCCCCACTTAACACAAAAGCAAATGTTCTTCTTTGATAAAAACTAAAATGCTGCCAGGGTTGAAAAATAGTCTACCATGCTCAAATGGGGATATTATTTTCCTTTTTTCTAATTCTTCTGATGTACTAACACTGAGCAGGTTAATAACATGCGAATCCTGGCACAATGGAGCTGTCTGGAGGTACCATGTCAAGGAGCCATGCAATAATTGCTCTGGACTATGCAGGCACCTGGAGCATCCTCTCTGTGATAATGGATTCTTCTCACCATTTCCACCATAATGGTTCCATACTATAAACCATACCCTGGGCTGCCTCAAAAGAAAGGTGGCCAGCAGGCCAAGGGAGGTGATTCTTCCCCTCTACTCTGTGCTTGTGAGACTCCACCTGGATTGCTGCATCCACCTCTGGGGCCCTCAGCATAAGAAGGATGTGGACTTGATGAAATAAGTTTAGAGGAGGCCACAAAGATGACCAGAGGACTGGAGCACCTCTGCTATGAAGACAGGCTGAAAGAGTTAGAGCTGTTCAGCCTGGAGAAGAGAAAGCTTCAGGAAAACCATAGAGCACCTTCCAGCACCAAAAGGGGCTGCAAGAGCACTGGAGAAGGACTTTTTTTACAGGTGTACGTAGTAATAGGAAAAGGGGGAATGGCTTCAAACTGAAAAGGAGTAAATTTAGCTTAGATACCAGGAAGAAGTTATTATTGTGGGGGTAGTGAGCCACTAGCAGAGTTAGTCTGAGAAGTTGTGGGTGCCCCATCCCTGGGAGTGCCCAAGGCAGATGGGATGAGTCTTTGAGCAACCTGGTCCAGTGGAAGGTGTCCGTGCCCATGGGAAGGGTTTGGAACCAGATGGTCTTTAAGGTCCTTTCCAACTCAAATAATTCTATGAATCATCAGGAAGGCACTGATGCATTTAACCACTGCCCTAATTTGCCTAAATACCAACCGCTGCCACTGCCTCCAAGGATCTCATTTTCAGCATGTGCTGTGATGATACCAGGAATCATACATATTTTCTCCTCACCTCCCTCTTTTGATTCTTAATTAATAGACACAGCCAGAGAGCTGTAGAGGCAGAAAGATTTGGTACAGATATAGACAGCAAGGCCATAGATGAAGCAAAGTCTTTAATGCTTTTCCTATAACACATTTGAGCCCGAAGCTGGCAGGACCCATGACTTGGGGTAGTACAGCTTCAACAACCATTTTGCCTGATGGATGAGACTGGCCATCAAAACCCATCAGCACTCTTGTGCTGACAGCCTCATCTGTGGCCCTGATTATATCAAGAAATCTTTCATTGGTACAAGGTGGTGGACAAGCATTTCACCATGATCTCAGTATATGCTTGTCCCATACATTGCACCAGTCAGTTGAAGGATTTTTCCTGGCCTCTGTTTCCTTGTTCCAGCCAATTGAAGACATCTGTGGAGCAGCATCAGACCTCAGAGACTGACTGAAGTCTGGTTGCCAGGCTTGCTGAAGCTCTGCACTGCACAGCAGCCAAGAGGACAAGCCTGGTAGTCACTAAGGAACTAATGGCAAAGATGGGTCAGAACCCCAAATTTCTGTGTGCTTTCTCCTTTTCTTGGATTTCTGTTGGGAAATACATTAATACAAATGCATCAAGTCGAGATATTCCCAATGGAATATAAACTGGATTCTTCAGAGTTTTTCTAGCTAACTTCCAGGGTTGTAAATACTTTTACTTCTCTGCATTTTCAATGAAAGCAGTTTTGTTTCCTCATGTGTTTTTTTTTGGTGAAAGGACATAAGAAATTAAAGGAATGTTTGTGGCCCTAAGGGAATGAACTCCCTCCTTCATGAGAAACCTACACCTTAGGCACCTCTCTGCTGCCTTTTGTAAACATCCTTGTGCATGCAAGTGCTGTTGTGCTCACACACAACATACACAGCATACAAGGCACACTGCAGTGGTGCATCTCCAGGAACAAGTTATTTATGGCCTGAACTGTATGAAAAAATAGTGTCAATGGATATGACATGGCTCAGATAGGTCTTCAGAGTCCCAGGCTCATGCCTCATGCAACAGGGGACAGCCTGCCACCAGAAGTGAACTTTGGCTCAGGAAGTTGTGCTGCAGTGCATCCAGGCCAGCTGCCTGTCGAAGAGAGAAAGAGCAGCAAGCTTTTAGCCAGAGGCTGGCACAGACCAGTCCTGCTGCCCTGATATTCACTCCACTTACAATCTCATGAAAATCTGCCAGCCATTGCACTTCCCTGGAACAGGAAGCAAAATTAGGAGGTTTTGTGCTATCTCACGGCACTTTCATTGGTTTATTCTGTCTAAGACTTTAGGCTCATTTCACATTGTTGTCTCTTGTTGTCCTTTCTACAGTTTCCTTCAAGGCTCCCTCAAGAGAGAAGAAGGGCACAACCATCCAAGAAGCTAAAAAACAGCAATTCTTGGATGTTGTGTTGCCTACACTTGTAGCAGCTGATTGCCCCGTTCCCAGTTTCACATGGAATGAGATGAGGCAAAATGAGCAATTTAAATGTTTGGTGGCCTTGCTCCAGCTGGCGTGGGTGCCAGAGAGGTCCCACTGGCATTTTAGGTACTGCGGGTGTTTGTCCTGTACCCTGTGGTTGTACCCAGGCAGCTCCTGTGACCCCTCACAAATATGATGGATGTCCCAGGCAGATGAAGGGACTTTCCCAAGACTTTGCAGTGGACGCAGCAGCCTGAGACCTCCCTCATCTCAGAGTCCCTTCCACAGTCCCAGAAACCATGATCTCTCCCAGCATGTTTCAAAATCACAGAGCTCTAGGGAACTGAAAGATTATATATAGGGCAGATTTACTGGAAGCCATAAATTGATGGTTTTATTTAGGCTTTTAGCAGAATTGTCATGAGAAATCAGAATCTTCTGGGTTACTTTGCAGGGAAATACATGTGTGAAATTTCCCTGAGTGAAGCCCCTGTCCAAGTGAGGGCAGTTTTTCTCAGTTTCCCTCTGCTGCTCACTGAGTATCTTCCACTGGAGCCTGTTCTGCACAGCAACACGAGCCCCCCTGCACAGAAGCTGTGGGGTCCTGAACATGGTATTTTAGAAATCTCATCTCCATAGGGTTGCAGGATATGATACTTAAAATATCTGTGGTGGCTGGAATGAGGTCTCCTAACTCTGCCAGCCCAAGGGAGTTGGCAGTGAGAAGGATGCCTTGCAGAATTGCTCCAGAGCAGGGAGGGAGCCTGAGAACTCTGCCTGGCTGCATCAGCTCTGTGCAAGCTGGGGAAGAGCTACCCTAGAGTTCCATGAGGACAGTGATCAGGTGATTAGTGACAGAAGCTCTTTAGTGATTAGTGGACATTAGCAGCAAGGCGACATCAGGTCTCATGCTTGAATTCCAAATCACTTTTCTAAGGTGTTAGAAAAAGCACCTAGCCTTGGCCAGAGTGTAGGTTCCCAAACCACTGTGGTGCAATACAGAATTCCAGTGGAGGACCAGTCATATGGCAGCCTGAATTTATGCTATGTTCCCTGTTATCCTTCAATGATTTCCTCACTTTTAGTATGAAATTTCTAAGAAAGCAAAGTTTACCTGATTCAATTTGGATATGAAGTGTTCCAGATCCCTCACTAGCAACTCATTGTTCTGGTTTGCTTGTTGCAAACAAGATTAATGGAAACATAAAAGGTAGGTCAGAGCAAAATTAAAAAAAAAAAAAAACAAAAATACAAATGAACAAGGAAAACTGTAAAACATAATCTGACCCACACTATTTAAAGATAAATATTGTTATTTAATTCCACTGCTCTCTTTTGGAGTATGATAGCATAGATGTTGTCTTTTTAAAGGAAGAAATATGACATCCCATTTAATTTCCTCTGAAATAAGACAATCTGGCTTACCAAATATAGCCTGACAAAGAAAAATAGAAATTTCCTGATCAAAGATCCAAGAGTGAAGTGCTCCACCTTAAATCCCTCCCACCTATTAGGTCCCCCTTTAGACAAGACAGAGAAACAAATTTCTCACACATCAATGATGCTTCCATAATCAATTTCAAATAGCCCCTTGCATAGGGATGCAAATCTTAGCTTTCTCTTAATAAAGCCTTTTAGAAGATGGATGTACTGATCTGATATTATTAAACGAAAAGTGGTCTCTTTTTAATCTAGAGATGCAGGGGCGTTAGTAACAGAGTGAATCAAAGGCCTGGTCTCTTTCTCTTCCTAATTATCAATAGTGTTTTATAATCTTATTAATATTGATACACAGTATACTGAAGATCTGTTAACGTATAATGTATGTGGAGGATAATTAACGAGATCCGAGTCAGATCAATCGCCTATTTGACAGAAAACGGTGTGTGGCTTATAAATTATACATATGCTAGGTATGGCTAGAAATGTTTAAAGTTTCAGTCCAATCCTTCCAGTACAGCACTGGGAAAACTGATGAACTTAAAGGCACAGTCCCTTGCCTGTTAGGTTTATACTGTACACTCAGAGGAATAACTCTTATTTAAAAATCAAAGAGTTCCATTAACTGCCAAGATCTCAAAGCAGCACAGAAAACACACCTTCTCCTTGTGAAGTGCAGCTAAACAAAAGGCAAAATCTTGTAAGAAAAAGGATGATTAATAAAAGTGAGGTAATTTTCCTTTTGATTTCTGAGAGGAGGTAGCATCCAGGATGTTCCAAATGACAGAAATGATCCCACATCTTCACACTGGCCTCTAACAAGGTTAGACTTGCTAGTGCAGTAAATACAATTAATAATCCCAATTAATATTGCATGTTTTGGTAGGTTTGAGAGCATGAAAGCTTTCCACAGATTACTCTTTACTCCCCAAAGCAGACGTGGTGTGATGAGACGAAGGGATGGAAATGTGGAAATAAAACTTTCCTTTTTTGTTGTTGCAGAGCTTCTGATAAGCATGGGGCTGAGATGAAAGGAGATGTCAGGTTTAACAAAAATAACATATTATTATTATTAATAATTTACCTCAGGGGTATGACCCAGTGCAATAATGACTGCTTCAGGCTGTAAAACTCCACCAACATTTTGAAAATGGCTCAGACTTGCTCAGCTTTTCCACAGCAGACCTTGGGGCAGGTTCAGCTCTGGTGTGGGGAGATGCTATTCCCAAGGTGGAGAGGCTGCATCAGTCCCTTGTGTTTCATGTAGGAAGGCTTGAATCAGATTAAATAGGAAGAAATTCAGCTTCCTCTGAAGTCAAACTTCTACTGATGCCAGTGGGAGTTTTGCTTGAGAAAACATACAGGCAGTACCATGCCATATCATGCTTGAGACGGGATACACTTCATCAAGTGACCTCTCTTACAGGAATCAGCACCCAGTGCTGTGGAGAAAGACATAAGCCAGGGATGCACTCATCCTTGGTGTGGATAAATTCCCTCCTAGCACATCCCAGACTATGCCCACCCCTGGAAAATGCAGGCAGGACAGAGTTCATGGCTGCACTCATCTTGGTTGCTTTCAACTACACCTACCTCACAAACCTGCCTCACAAGAAAATTTTTCAATAGGTATCTTTGAGTCAGAACCTTGTTTCACCTTACCTCTGAAAGCAAATCGTTTATCCACAAAGACAGACTTCAGGGGTTTTTTTTGGGTTTTTTTTGTTTGTTTTTTTTTTATTTGTTTGGCTGGTTGGTTGGTTTGTTTTGTTTTCCTTTTCTTTTTTTCCCCCATGAACCACTACATAAGCTGTATGCCTGTATAAATACCCCACAATTTTGAAGCAAGAAAAGTACTCTTAGTGGCACTTGTGACAGCATGACAGGCACCAAACTTGTCCCTAAACACAGCCTTTTTTGAAGTTAGAGATTCAATTCCACCCAATTTACCCCTGGAAGCTGAATGATCCTCAACAGCATTACCCGCAAACAAGTTTGCAGAAGCTGACAGTTCGTTTGTAATTAAGCCTTTAACATATGACTATGTGTGACCTCGTGTTTGTTGCAACAGAAGCCGATGGGCAGGCAGGAGCTCCAAGCTGGCTACCAGTGGCAATGCCCAGATACCGCAGAGCTGCCTGGTGAACACTTTTAGGATTAGCAAAACTTCTCCTGACTCATCCTCTGTACAGCCCTTGTGGGGCCATCTCAATCAAAGCGTCCAGCCCGCCTGTGTGTGCTGAGTAAAAGACTTGCCTTGTTAAGGTAAGTGGAGGAAAATTGTTCTGTGCTTTGCCAGGTGAAGTGTTAAGTACAGGATCCGTCTCAGGGAAGGGCAGCAAAGGCTTTCTAGATTACAAAGGCCATTACTTAATAGCCATGCTGTCCCTTGAGCCAAGGTTTAAAGTAAATTATTTAAATTATAATATTATGCCCTTTCCCCTGAGAGGTTCATAGGGCTGCACTTGCATGAATGAGTGTATGCTCACAGCCTCCAGATGAGGCAGCCGTGGCATTCAGGAACTCAGGTCTGAGTGCTCGAAATGACCATAACCTCAGAAAAAGTGGACCCCAAACCAAAATCAGCAGCAGTTTTGATACAAGTGAATTCCTCACAGTCTCTCAAGATGAGTCAGTAGCTAAATCAAGTAAAACTGCTCTGGTCTCCTGACTCCCCAGCTCCGGGTTTGAACCATTAGACTCATGCTTCCTTTTGTCCATTAGTGGCTTCACTTCTGTCTCATAGCATTTAATTCAGGTTATGCAGATTGCAGTGTTCCATATAAATGAGCTTAAGACCACACAGGATCACAGGAATCAGTGCGGTCAGGAAATGCTATTGTCTCTCTCTCACACCTTCTCATAAAGGATCCACTGGAAGATTTTTAATTGTGTCCAGTCCCCTGATCCAGGCATTGGTGTGGTCACAACCTGGACAGACTCTGGCTTACGTGTCCCCTCAGTCTATTTCCCTGTCATTCTCTCCGAGCTGCCTTCATTCCCATTTTACACTTTCCTTTCATTCCATTTTCTTGACACACATTAGCTTTGGTTTGCTATATTGAAAAAATATGTCGAAAATATTCTTAACTGGAGGTCAAAGCTGCTTCTACAGCTTAGTTCTCTAATCATGCACCTTCGCCAAATCATTCTCATTAGGAAGTCAAGATCAGAAGTCTCCTTTTTGTCCCTATTTTCCCTGAGACAGGGATATCCACTCACAAGTGCTGTGACCACATTGTCTTATCCTCCATGACTTCGAAGTGGGGGGGAAAGAAGTAAAAAAAAAAAAGAACAACAAAAAGAAACCAACAGCAAAAAAACAACAACAACAAAAAAAGACAAAACAACACAAAGCAAAAAAAACCCCAACAAATAAATAAATGAAGCTAATTTTTCACACCCAGATCCTTGAAGCATTAAAGAGAAGACTGAAGTATCTCATTTGGATATTCACTAGCTAATCCCAGGGCAGGAATCAGTGTTTAAGCACCATTCCGGTTGGACAAAACACAACAAATTAACGTTAAAGATAGCAGGGAAATTGAGGTACAAATCAGCTACAGGAAGGGACAAATTAACAGCAAGTAGGGAGCAGCAAGTTCAGATAGCGGGAGCTGTTCTGGTTTGCAATGCCTGGAATGAAGACATCCCCCTCCTCCCCAAAACAGGCTCCAGCATGCCCATGGCTCCGGCTGTGAGATATTTATGGCCTAGCCAGCATCAGCCCGAGGCCATGTAAACAGAGCTATTGGATCCTATTTTGGAGAGAGAGTTTCACAACACTGGCTTTTTTCATGCAAAATTGAGGATGTGTATGCATTTTGTAGTGCTTTGGCTACAGAATCAGCCCTGGAGCAGGGAGACTTTGGTGCCACAGCTGAGCAAGGACAGCTGAGCTGGGCCACCCTTCACACAGAGCCTTCCCCACCAGTTTGGGAAACCAGTGCCCATGACAGACAGACGTGGGAGGTCAGCACTGGAGGTGATAGGGACAGACTCTGCTCTTCACCCCCGAGGGAAGTTTGGAGCTCCCTGCCTGAGCCTGGAGCTGCTTGTGAAGCTCTGAACTCCATCCTAGACTTGAAGTGTCAGCGGTCCAGGAGGAGCTTGTGGGGCCAAAGAGGTCAGCTGAGCTGCACTCACTCTGCCCTGTCCCTGAATTCTCTAAATTACAGTTTAATGCTCCTTGCCAAGTCAGGAGGTGTTAATGACCAAGGAAAAGGAGGACACGGAGTGTGTGGAGGCAGAAAGGAGAGGCGAGAGCCGCAAAGAGGTGGCACCACCACGCCACCTCTGAGAGACAGGAGGCCAAGCCTCAACATGTTATGTCCCTGCCTTTTCACCCACGTGCTCTCCTCTCTCTGCCTGGCTGCCAAAAACAAGGACAAGGAGAAAGGACAATGTCTGGAGCTTGTGTTCGGAGGGGTGCAGGGACTGTAGCCACCCTTAAGTCCCCACCCTGCCAGAGGAGGGCTCATCACCCATGAAGGATGGTGCTGTAAGGAAGCTCTTTCCTCAGCTAAATGACACTGAAAGGTCTCCCTGTCGTGGTTTTGTCAGAGGCTGATAAAGCACCGAAGTGACTGAGTCTCCATCCTACATCTAGGTGCCCCACTTTATATTCCATTACCTTTCCCGGCCTTTGTGATAATATGCCAGATTTTACACTTGAGTAGCTGAGGCCCTGGCACATTTCCCTGTCTGCCATTCGGCTGTGAATGGAAGAGGGAGTGTTGGAGCCTTCCTCAGCCACTGCTGCCCCAGTGGCAGTGGGGAGAGCTTTCCCACCAACAGTTTGTTTGGTGCCACTTCCCGGTGAGTGAGACTCCTCAGCGATTTTGATTTAAATAGTTTTCCTCTCCCTAAAGAAACACTGTTTTACAATGAGATAAGTTTAATGGGAAGTCCATAAAGCAGAGTTAAGCACCTTGCCAAAATCCAAGGGTAAAACACACAGGAAGCAAATGGTTTGCAGATTGCATAATCTCCTGGAGTCCTTGGACAGAATGTCTTTATATATTCTTGGGTTCAAGCGCTGTACAATTTCATCAAAATTCAGACTACGGTTTTAAGGAGCTTTATCCAGCCTGGTGATAGAAAAAGAAATTATTTTCAGGGAGGGGTTGTGTGTCCTGGTCATGACCCGGAGACTGACCCACCATCTCATGGCGTTTCATGTCCTACATTCTGCATTGGCCTAGGAGGGAAATACAAACACGAGCTTCCTTCATGCAGAGGCACTTTAAAATCAGCCTGGGTTGCTCTAGCAAATACTAGTAGTGTATTAAAGATCCATGTCTTTCCTCCAGTTAGTGCGGTTAAATAAGAAGCTTTACTTATTGAGTAAAGCCAGAATTTTACAAAAATCTCATTTCCCAAGTAGGCAGCAAAGGAAGAGAGCAGAAATTTTAAAGGCCTCAGCACCCTGGGTGCTCACTGAAGACTAAGTCCTTTTGAGAATCTGACTGTTAAGGTGTCGCCATGGGAGTTAGCAGAAGTATTGAGCACTTGAGAAAAACAGACCTGAGTTTCATTGCCTGCAGGTATACTTACCTAGAGTTTTTTCTTAGGATAAGACTTCAAGAGAACGTGGCTCTAACATAGTGGCTCTCTGCTGTCTTCCTTCTTCCCCCTCCCTTCCCACTCTTCAGTCAGGCAGTTCAGCTCACTCAACCACTGGAACACTATTCACATTTTTTGCCAGTTGAATTTTCTACCCTGTGGTGGGCTGTTTCAAACAAGCACTGAGCCTAATCCAAGCAACATGGTGCAAAGGAAGGAGAGCTGGTGCCAGGAAAAGCCCCTAAGTCAGTCATTCACTGAAAGTCCATGCTCCTCTACCTAGCTGCGTGATCCCAGCAAAACACTGGAAGCAGCACAGCTGCTGAGATGCATGGCCATGGTAGCTCTGGTAGCATCTGGACTGCTCTGAAAATGGAATAGATTTTGTGTGCTTGAAATGTTTTGGAAATTTGTCACCAGCAGAGAAAGAAAGAAGTTTTCAAGTGATGCTAGTAATTTCAGTTTAAAATCTTATTGTAGCCACTTATGTACAATACAGACAATATTTTGTTTCCCTTCCTTAGGTAGCTTAGGACTTGAGGGCAGATCAGTTGTTTTCTGTCTTTAAATTCACACAGAACCAAAATAATGATTTTTTTTCAGCCACTTTCCAAATGCCCTATTTTAGGGATAGATGCAAATACCCCACAGCATCTTCATGCTAACTAAACAATAAAAATTTCTCTTTTACTATCAAGGCTAGAAAATTAGAAGTTAACATCTTTTTCTATCTGTTTGCCATTCTTTTAATCCTCCTCTCCATCTTTTCAAATCCTTGAGGGAAGCAGATGAGCTTTCAGCCTGCCTGAAGGTTCCTGTAGATCTATGTTTGCACAAACACACTCACTGGAACCTTTGCTCTCCGTTAATCCATGCAGGTCATGGTGAGCATACAAACCCCAGCCACCTTGTCCCTCAAAGGAGATTTACTAGTCAGTGCAGAGTGAAGACACTATAGTTAAGGCTACATTGACCTCTTGAAGGGTTTTATAGAATATTCACTCATCTCCTGTGAAGTATTATCATAAATAAACAGTGGTCCAGAAATGAATGAAGCACATTTCATGTCATAATACATAAATGCATTTACTTCACAAATTGCAGGAGTCACTGTAACCAGCTGACTCATTGAAAAACACAGTACAGTTTTGGAAGATAAACTTCTAAGTAAAAAATTGCGTATTATACACATAGATACTGAGTTACTAAACATAATACACATATCAAAATGTTATCTGTGTAATAACTGCAAAGCCACAGATAAATTATTCTATCATGCACCTTTGCCTTCATGTGTTTTCCTGTTTTCCAAGGGTTCAATCTTATCTGTATACACTTTACCAGCACTGGAGCTTTGAACTTTTGAAAAGAAAGAGTGAAATTATGGCTGTTATGGAAATTCGAATCAGTGAGAAAATGCTCTTAAATTTAAGGGGGAGGGGGGATGGGGGGAGGGAGGATGTGAGTGAATCCTTAAAAGCCCTCCACTACCACAGCTAAAAATGAAAATTTTCAAACCTGTCCCAGGATCAAGAAATAATACTCCTCTAAATTTCAAGGGGAAAAAATGTGCACACATTGTGATATCTGTGTCATGAAACTGTGAGTTCTGCAGTATGTAGTTTGAGGGGTTTTTGCATCTTTACGACAACTTTGACCTCACCACTTTGACTTGCCAGCTAAAGTGCTGGAAACACTCATGTCTATTTTACAATCCTATGGGTAATCCCTTTGAAATCTTTGGGCCCACCTGTTTTTGTAGAGTAGAGCATGTGTATAGGAAGAAGGTCTAAACATTTATGAGAGTACTGGCAGATGTTTTGTACCACTGGGAGAAGAATCCAACATCTTGGTGAAGGTGGTCAGACACTGGAACACGGTGTCAAGACAGACTGTGGCATCCTCATCCCTGGAAAGAGCCAACCCCTTGGGCAACCTGCTGTAGCTGCCCCAGCTCTGAAAAGATAATCTCTAGAGATGCCTATTCATCAGTGATGTGATCTGTGGGTGCTTTAGAACCAAAATGAGATTAAGAATTTGTATGCTGAAAAGTGTTGCAGTGTTACACATAGCAAAATAATACAATGAGAATGGTATAACACACGTTGCAATGTTTCTCCCCTTTGAAAGTCGGTGATTGATGTATGGCTGTTAGAAAGAAGCGGGTTTTTTTAGAAGCCAACACAAATACTCAAAAATACTTTTCTTCAGCTTTTTAGATCTCTTTTTCCCTAATGCACTCAAATACTAAGCACCATTCCAAATTCATGTCAATATATCTATTGACATCTTTCTTGCTGTTTTCCTCTTCTTCTATTCTCTGTGGTATCAGACTTGCCAACTGCTCCTGAGATCTTTGGTTATGATCTAGCAAAGCCCTTAAGCACATGCTTAACTTTGAGAATGGAAACAGTGTTTGTGAATTCAGCAGGACATTTCCTTTAACTGCTTGTCTGGGCTGGGGCCAGAGTGCTCAGTGCTCTATATACAGATCGAAATATAATAATTCACACAGTTAGAAAATCACTGCAGAGCATGAAATAAATTGGAACAGATTTTTCCCTGTCCTTACATAGAATCTGGCCATGAAACACTACAAAAATTCTACCAGCTATGAACGTAGTTTATAAATTAACAGAATTCAAGTCATCAACATATGTTGTGGAAAATATCTGTTTTATACACAAAGTTACTTTCACATGCACATATTTTCTCTTTGTCTCCCTCTCCTTCTCATGCATGCATACACACACACACACACACACACACTTAGGAGACTTAGGCCTGCTTGACTCTGTATCTTACTGTGTTCCTCAGCAAATGTCATTACTTACAGCTTCTTCTAAAGTTCAATAAATCTGCACAAATTGCCAGGTCAAAGTTCATGATACTTTAGGCTCTTAAAAGACATTTTGGAGGAGGCTGTACAGAAGTTTACCAGCAGGCTGCAGATAAGCACAAACCAGGCAGAGATGCAAACACGAGACCAGTCCAGCACGGTCAGGCCAAAGGTCTGAGTTCTTGCTATACCAGGTGCCCAGATAAGGGCACAAGAACAGAGCAAATGTATCATAGCATTTATATGTCCCAAGTTTATTCAGCTTCCAGCAGCTCAGGTCTTTCCAAGACTGAATGGCATACTGAGATTTACCAGTACATTAATTTTTGTAATGCCTTTAATTCCATTACTTTATCTTGTCTCCTTTTTTTTTTCATCTGTATAAGCTTCTGGCACACAAAAAAATCCTGTGGCAAGAAGTTTCACAACTTGCTCCAGTCTGTACTCTGTAAAGGAGTACAACAAAACACTTGCTATTTTTTGTGAATATACCACTTGGTTGCCTCATGCAAGAACCAGGGGTAGCAAAAGAAGCAGACATTTCTTATTTGCCTTCTATGTGCCATTCATGATTTTATATTCTACTATAACATCCCCCTCTGCCAGGTCTTTTCTTAACAGAAAAATCCTCCTCCATCTAATCACTCTCCTGTAACATCCTTTGTACAAAGGAAGAGGTGACGTGCTGGAAGAGGCAAGCTGTCTGCTTCAACAAGGTGCTTCCAGGGGAATTGGAGCTCCCAGGATAATGAGACCTGGGCCGAGAGACTCTGCTAAGTTGTGATTACTTAAACTTTTGCATTCAGGTAATGAACACCTCCTTATGCATCTCATATTCCTGCTCTAACTCTTTGAGACCATGAGATGTGGCACCAAAATGCCTAGAAAAACAGAGACCCATGCACTGCCTTTATTCACAAGTGCGTTGCGTTGTGTACCTCAGTTAATCCAGTACTAAAATGGAATGAAATCTTGGCTCCATAAATGCTAGCAGCAAAACTCACTGACATCAAGGAGGTCAGGAATCAGCTGACTTCTGCCAGTCAAGTGTTGCAAATCTGAGCTGATGTCTGTAAAATAAGACAAGAGATAGAAACCCAAGGATTCGACCTCAAAACTTGGTGCTTGGTGCTCTATGGGAATCTGTAACTCTTACGAAGTGTCTCCAAATGGACATTCTTTCTTCTTGTTTTTCTTGGCTGCTGTTGAGTGCTTCTGGTGTGCCCAAGCAGGGCGAGCACTGGCTGCGCATCCAAATGTGCCAGGTACAGTGTGCCTGCACTGAGATGTTAATGAATGTTGGCATCAGGGGACTGGAAAGGGAAGAACCCTGTAAGAAAAGCCTTTTATTTCAAAAAGTTCTTCTGTCCCGCATGGCTGGGGGACAGAGTTTAGTGCGTGTCCACTGGGTTGCAGGATTTCTCATCACTGTGCTTAAGAATTTGTGCTCTTTGAAAATTGTTGAGCTAAAATTCACAAAATGTTCTGGAAGTGTCAGCTCTCCAAACATTAGAGGTGCAGCTGGTATCCATTCTACACCCTCTAACAGCAGACTAAGTTAAATGCACTTAACTGAATGTCAGTCTCTCACTAAGACTTGGCTGTTCTACATGAACAGGAAAACCTCATCAGTTTTTTCATCAATTTTGCCTTAATTTCCTAAGTTAAAACACAAACAGTGTTGCTACCCTCTGTTCTAGCTTGGCTCTGCTTCCACTGTGAAATGTATAAATACAAATATACTCCTCTTGCATTAAGGAGATGTACTACAAAGGTTATATACTGAGGGGTAGGACAGAACCCGCAAAGGTAATGGTAGCAGGGATACAGTTCCTATAAGACTCCAGACAAGACCAGACTTGATGTCATTAACTCTCGTTAGCACTTGGAGCTCAGACAATGGCACATTTAAAGTACATGGGTGGCTTCAATCCATTTCCTAGTGGGCAAGTGTCCACCCGACAAAAGCACTGCTAACATTGGCAATGTGTGCAGCACTGGCAGCTCACCCCGAGCAGCCAATGGACAGAAACCCAGGACAGGGATGCTCTCATGTTTCCAGAAGAATGTTTCCAAGGGAGGCTTGTGACAAACTGACGGGAAGCCAAGTGTCCTGCCACTTGGCCTGTATTGCCAAGGTGTTAGCATGGCACTGTTCCCTTTCCCTAAAGACACGTTTAATCTTTGACAAGGCACAGTGTTTGATAGCAGAGTTGTTTACATATGCATGTGCTCAGCTGAGCTGAGGTGTGCTGCACTGTCAGTGCCACATCACTCACTGAACAGGCTTCCAAGCACTTCTGGTAGTTTTACTGCTGAATGGAGAGAAAAATGGACACATTTTAATCATTAAGCGCTGTTTTCTTAGTGGTAGCTCTGTCCACAAAGATACTGTCTATGAAATCCTTTAGTCACAAGAAATAATGCCAATGATTGATTTGTATTCTGCAATGCACCCTCTGGCTAAAACCAAGTTATAAGTACCAAATGGTTGAGACGGGGCTTGTGAAAGGGCAGTTATGTGAGTGGCACTGGAAGAAAAATGTTAATAAAGGGCAGTCCATTGAACTGAGGTTAAATACTTTCATACTTCTCAACCAGCCCAGAAATGTCCCTGAATTCTCATTAAAAAATATTCTGTATAATCTGATGTTTTATCTTATTAAGGAAGAGGGATTTTGATGATCAAGAAATATAACTTCCTTGAGGAGAAACAAAGGTAACAAGGATATAGCTTAAAATCTTTTATTCTTTTCAGCTTCTTTTAGCATTTGTCTTGTCTTTCTGTTCATTTGTCTGGGCTCTATTTTATTTCTAGAGTTTAGTTGTTTTTTAAAATGAGTGAAAGAACTTGAAGAAGTTTGGAGGCTTGTCCCTAATTGTGTGCAGGCTCTTTAGTGCTCCTGAGGCAGAGCCAAGCCAGGAGGCAGCCAGTCTTTCCACTGCCAAACCAGGGACCAGCCCCACCAGCAGCCCTGCTCAGCCTCCCTTCTCACACCTCAGAGCCCTCTGCAGCACTGCCCCAGAACCAGCACAATCCACCAAATAAGTATTTGAGGCTTCAGAATTTTCCATACTATCCTGGAAGTCTCAGAGAAGCACAACCCTGACAGGTACAGTTCACTAGAATCCTGTTTCCGGGTTATAAATGGCAAAAATCCCAGTATACTGGGGAAGGACTTAGCAGAAGTTAGCAAATGTTTGGGTGTTTGAATTGAGGTTTGGGATGTCATCGAGTCTGGCCAACAAAGAGTGAGCTTGCAGGAGCTGATGCCAGGCACACAGTAGAAAGCTTGGGTTTAAACCAGATGATTGTGTGCCTCACAGGTAGGACCATGGACCTGGCACCTGGTATATCCTACAGTTGTGCCAGTTTTCAGCTGTGCCACCGGGCACAACCCGGGCTCTGGAATGCTTTGAGGATGCCAGCACCTCCTCTCTAATTTAAGCTCATAGAAAGTCCCAGGGAAGTTTTCTCTGTGTTGTCATTGCCAGGGGGAGTGACTGATAAAAATGGTGTGAATTGACAAGTGAAGATGCACATGTGTTGGGAGAAGCCCTGCAATGGACACGGGGATGTACTTGAAAGGAGATTCCCCCTCGGTGGCCTGCACAGCACTGACATGATACAGCAAGAGGACTGAACACCAAAACAGTCTTGCAAGGATGGTGTCTCCTTCCTTAGAAAGGGGTGTCAAATCTTTCTCCTGCATTAGGGAACAGCATATACCTTGATTTTAAATCATATACATGATAAGCCAACATTTGCTTTAAATTAGCATAAAATAGCATTTTTATAAGTGCTTGAGCCAATACCTCTTTAGTTACAGATGGCATGTTTGAAAGTCAGGGCACATTTGATTCTGGACTTTTCTTTATAAACAGCTTAACCTTTTTTGTTTAGCAAATGCTAGGTTTCAAACAAGTCTGTCTGTATTGACTGAGTAACGTTTTTTCTGTTATAGAAGTATTTAATCCTGAGAAAACTCACATCTGAAAACCCCTTCAATGGCTGAAATGTTCAAAGATTTAACAAATTCAGCAAGTGGGAAAATTAATCTTTGAATAGAAGAAACAATCTGACAAAATAAGCCATAAAAGTAGGTGCCAGATGTTGCAAGGAAGTTCTTAATGCAGCACTTGCTTAATGTATACTCAAAATGCATCCACTTTTGTTCGAAGATCCAACAAAACATATGAAATTGGGTTACACCAATTCTCTTGATCTATGAATCTTCCACTGTGTCAAAAATAATACACCAAACAAACTTACATGTAAATGGTGTGATAAAATGATCTACCGTATACATTATCATCCATTAATATTGTTGGGGCTAATGCATTTCATCTGTCAAACACTTTGTTTTATATTATCCCCACCTTACTAAAAAAATACCATAAACTCGCTGGGTTGACAGCCATGCAGGTTACCTGCTGGGAAGCAAAAGTCCAAGGACACTGTTTCCTGTCACTGTTGTGCCCACAGCTGCAGGTGGAGAAGGAAGTAGTGCAGTGAGATTGTGGGGAAAGGTGTGCTTTGTTCTGGGCATTGCCACTGTCCTTTGGACATGTCGCTTCATTTCTTTATGCTCATCTTCCTCTTCCACTGAGTGTGTTTGTAAATAAGTGGAGCTGCACCTGTCCTCACAGTAACCAGTGTGACATGCCCCACGCTTGGCAGAAGCCTCCAGGCTCTGTAGTATAGCATAGTAAGTGAAAAATAACAATTCATAATAAGATGAGAGACTCTGAGATCACTCTGACCTTGAATTCTCTACTGTCTTTTAACAGGGAGAGGGTGAAATTGGATAGAAACAGCCCCCTCATTTTGTGTAGAGCCACCAATGACCCAGGCTGCATTTGAACCACAGCCCTAGAGGCGAAAGGCTTTGTGTCTCATTGCCAATTCACAGCAAGAACATAACTTGAGCCCACACACTAATGCTAAGCAAGGGCTGAGTGTTACTAATCCTTGTTCACATATCTACACCTATTAAAATCACATGTGTGAAAGTTTGCAGGACTTGTTCTTTTACTGTAATGATTGGGCCTTTCATAATGCGTTCTTAAATTTAAAAAAAAATAATCAACTGAAGAAAAAAAGAAAATAAAAAGACAAATGCAATAACAATATGTGGCTTTCTTTCTCAGACATATTATACTGAATGGTGCTGTTTGACTTAAACTGAAATATGTTCTTAGAAGGCTGAGAAGAATGTTTAGACATAATGATTTAAAAGACTCATTATCACAGGTGCTGCACTTTATTCTCCAGTTCATTCTTATTGCCAGAAAACCACCTCCACAAAGGCTGCCTGGCAGCGTCCCTCCCACTGGAATGCTTGCCCTTCTCCCTGGCTGTATAATATGTGGAGGGCAGAATTATCCAACTCACTAATCATCCCTCTTGGCCCATGGGCTCCAGGATGATGGGGAAAATCTACTTGGAAAAGATCTTTCAGATTCTGACTTTCAATGACCCTGTGACAGAGCAAGATAGAAAACTGCTGCTTTTTAAAATGCTGGGTAGTTACTTTCAGTTGCTAACAGATTTCCTCATTCCTGACAGAATTTATAAGCATCCATTATAGTTCTTTTTTTTTTCATGTAAATTATGAGTATCAGACCTGAAAACCTTAAAGAATTCTCTTGAAAGACCATTTAATCCATCCTCATATTTACACCCCCATGGACCAGGTGTTTCACAAGGGAGACCAAGTGGAGTGACGGAAGAGGAGACTGCTTTAAAAAGAAATATTCTCTGTTTTTTTTCAGCCAATGACAGCAGACGGGGTGAGCAATGGAACTTGTTTGTCCAGCATTTTTGTGAGTACAATCACACTGCTCATAAGTTGTGTGTTACAACTACAATTCCTCATGATATAACTTTGAGCCCTTTACTGATACCTGCACAATCATGCAAAAAAAAAAAAAAAAAGCCTCTGAATTGTCATCTTACACATAATACTGTTTTTTCCCTGATGCTTACGGGAAATCATTCCAGGTAAATCATACCTGACTGGCAGTTAAACATCTTGAAATGTAAAATGTCAAGATTTCTTCTCCTGTGCTCTTGGTACCCATAATTCCAGTCCCACTTCTTTCACTGCCATTCACTGATCCATATTTTTTTCCAGCATAAATTCCTATCACCACTTCAATATCTTCACATATCCAGAACCTTGCTCATCTCCTTTAAAAAGTAATCTGCAAAGTGACCTGTTTTTGTTATTGCTAAAAAATCACAGCTTCTGAAACCCAGTGGTCTGTGGGGCATGAATAGATGCTCTGTTTGGGAGATGTCCACTCATGTTATTCCAACTCCAAGCTGTCAATTCCCAGTGTTCCTACAGGCAGCCATTTTTCTTGTTAGAAGAAAAGAGAACAAAGTGTTTAGGTTTAAAATATATCATTATTTTACTAATGCTACTTTCTCACACAAGCAAATAGTGTGTTTTTCATATGCAATTATGGCTAAGAGGTGGTCTGTGTAGGATGGAATAAAAAATAATGGTCCATGAAATCAGGGATAGAAGGCAATGTACCCACAGAGCAATCTAAAGAATTTGTCTCCATTGTACAGAGTTTGGGGAGCCCACAGTCATTCGTTATTCATATTTTCTCTATCTGTTGTTGAAATTATTTCATACAGATGATACTTTAGAAAGTGATATGGCCTTCCACTGCCTTGTACATATCACAGTATGAAAAAAAAAAACCACTTTGGTTATATAAGGAAATAAAGCTTGAATGTAATGTGTATGAACACCTGATCAAACTCAATTATCAAATCCAAGTCCTGTCATCAAGAAAAAATTCTGATCCTAAAACTAAATAGGGCCAGGAAACCTCTCAAAAGTCTTCACCTTCCCTAACTGCCAATGCCTGCCAGTCAGCATCAGTCCCCAGCTGTTGTCAGGTATCAAAAATCCAACATATTTGTTGCATACACCTGTACTTTTCAGCTGAATTCCAGGAAAACTGCCCCAGACTCAGCCAGAGCAGAGCCAATCAAGCAGTTTGTTCCTGATGAATCTCTAATGAGCCCATGGGTGCTGGGTTGCTCTAAGTCTGAATGGGCCTCTCAGTGCAGTGGTGAGCTCCCAGTTGATTTTCTGGTTTTAGTGAATACATATTTTCATTTGAAGCCACTGCAAAAATTATTTCATGCTGAAAACAAGCTTTCGTGGATCTCATAAACAAACAGTGTTACTTTGTTCTAGAGAAATATTAAATGCAGTGAATCACACACTCACTCTCAGTCACTCTCCCCACCCTCTCCTTAATTTATACTTTCTTTTATTTGCAGGCTTTTAAAAAATATTACCTGGCATAGCACAATTTGCCATCAAACCAAAACAAAAAAAAAGTAACCCAATCCTTCACTCAGAGGCTGGAAATGCTGCAGATAGAAATTTTTAAGTCCTTAACATATCAATCCAGAGTTGTATAATTCACATCCAGAGCTGCTAGCAAGTCACGGGGGGGTGACTTAATATGCTCCCCAAAGTCCATTATGTTATCCATATCCAGGAAGATATCTGTGCCAGGGCTTTCTTGAATCAAAGCAATGTCCACCATTCTTCAACTGTGAGCCTGCTGAGATTTTTTTTTTTTTCCCAGTTTCTGGCAAATAGATATCTGGCTCTAGTACATGCCAGATTGATGCACTTTGTGACTGATCCCTTAATAATATTCAAGTCTCCTAGCCCCAGAACACAAAAGCTCAGCAACTGCACATATCTACCTCCAATATTTTTTGCTGATACAAAAAAAATCTTATTATCTCCCTCCCCCAAATTGTATTCCTCCTCTTGTGCTAGACATCACAATTTTAAATATGGAGGGTTTTGGCTTTCATATAGGTCTAGTGACAAACAGACTTGTTTTCAGTTTTAGCAAATGTAGACAGAGACTACAAGTGAAAGAGAGAAAGAGAGAGGGAAGGAGGAGGAGAGAATATGTGTGAGTTTTACACTTGGGGGGTCACATTGCATCTATGCAATAATTTCTAATACATGTATAATATTAAGATGTCCTGCATGACTTCAGGGCTTCCTCCATCATACACAGCTATTACTCTTAAGCCAAACCTGTGTGTGGAGCTGTTTTCTAACTCTGATTAAAAAAATCCAAGGATATCCTTGTTAAAAACATTCAAAACCACCTATTGAGAATAAAATATTTTTTAGAAATCAGAAGCTAAAAGTAAACAGCCCAGTCTGGCTTAATTTCTTATGTTTTTATTTCTACACCCCTGTGAGATTCAATAGATGGAACTATTTTATAACATTGTGCTGCTGTATAACGCTCTTTAATTACAATATCATGATATATTAATACATATCTACGCTTCAGTTTTCAGCAGTTTCTTTCATCTGAACACATGAGATGTAAGCCACTTTTTTCCCAGACTTTTTTGATTTTTGGACCCCTACAAATTTCCAGTGAAAAGTATGGTCCCCTTTAGCATTTCCATATGCAGATTGCTCCATAGCACCTGCAAAACCCATTCACCTAAAACTTTTATTAGTAAGGGTAGCAGGAGTCTGTAGGTCACAGGCTGAAAACATTTTCTAAGACCTTGCAAGTTAATTAAACTACAAATCCCTCACCCATTCGACCAGCAATACCTCCATTTTGCAAAGGTGCTAGAAAAGGGACAGAGAGGATTATTGTCTTCCCAAGAACAGCCCCACAGATGAAAACTCCACCTGGGACACTAAATTTCCAGCTTCACTGTTAATCTTCATTCTACTTGTGCAGGGGTAGATCTGTCAATGTAAACAGTGGGCACAGAGATCTGGAGATTTGAAGGCTTCTTGCAGAGAAAGCCACTGAACCTTGTTGCTTCACAAGTAAGATTTTGCTGTATTTTCAGTACTACTAAGGCTTTTAAAAGTGTAATCAGGCTTTTCCCCCTCTTCTTTGGAAGATATAAAAAGCCACTGCATCCTAGATGTTGTGGGCTTTTTTTTCCCCTTATTTTTCTTTTTGTTTTTCTTTTTTTTGTGTGTGTGTGTGGTGCTTGTTTGCACTCTATGAAGAAGACTTAAAAATTGTAGTCATAGCTATTTCTTCACTGCTTGTTTGCATTGCTAGTATAGGTCTTATCTTTCACAGCAGACTACATTGCCACTGGAGTGCTAAAAAAGAAAAAAAAAAGCAGGACAACCCATTAAGTGAAGATCAGAAGTTGAACAAATTGGGAAGCCACTTTTCATGGAACTGTTAAAATCCTCTGGTTTTGCTTATTTGCTCTTAACTATAACCTTGTGAAATGTGCAACTGAGATTAAATCATTGTCAAAGTTTCAGCCCTTGTGCCCTTCCATCAGGACGTGTGAGAGTTCCCCCTGCGCATTCTGAGATAAGTCTGCACTATTTTTGTTAGAATAGTTCATGCATTTAGAGCGACTTGTTCCAGCACAGATAAGGCAAGTGGTGCTTTATGATGTATGAGCTGGTCCTGCTGAAGTGTGTATTACAACAGGCAAAGTATCACCTCCCTGTCTACACTGCCAGTTTGGAGTAAATTGGGAGATTCTATTTAAGCGTTTGTTAAAAACAAAAACAAAAACAAAAACAAGCCCTAGAAATTCTTCAAACTCTGAACTTCTTCACAGAAATCCCAACATTCTGCATAGGAGACTATTGGTACGCCTGTGGGAGGAGCATGTGTGGTGGGTCTGAACATGTTTATTTCCTTATTTCTGTAAGACAAAACTGAGTTAATAAAAAAATTAAAATAAAATCTAAAGGCAGTTGACAATATGTACATTTTTTCCCTAATAATTCTTCCAGTGCAACTGCAAGGCATACAACGTGATCTTAGCTGGAAAAGGAAAAGGACTTGATATTTGCAGGTGGGAGAAGGGGTTCACACTGTAAACTATGTGCAACTACAGCATTAATAACACTGAATGAGCAGTGTGGTGAGCAGCAGGACTTGGGCAGTCTCTTCTCCATGCACCTTTGCCCATGGATTCACTGCTCTCTACCACCCACACTGCCCTTTCCCGATGGACCTTCCCTCCCATGGGTGCTAAGCTGGATTTCTCTAAAAGTCATTAAATCGGAGGACATAAATATTGTTGATGTCTCTGTCTCCTGCCACATTCAGCTGAAGCTAATCTATAGTTACAAATGCTACAGCATGATGAGGTGAGCTGCTTTTCTCCAGGAAGCCAAGATAAAAGAGGTGAGATTGTCAGCCAACAAAACTAGGGAAAGTTAAACTTCATATATCTCTCTGATGAAAAACAAGCATAATAAATCTTTTAGAAAGTAAAACAAAACAAGGGCGCTCTGTGTTGTTAAGAGAAGCAAATCCAGAAGGATTTTACAGAATCTTTCACGAGTTCTGGTCAAAGCTATACTAGAATATCACATACTCTATTGAATTAATGTTGGTGCCAGTTCAAGAGACTGTATCCTCAATGTCATGATCTTGGCATTTCTCTTAAAACCAGAGTTTCTATAGTTCCTAGATGTCTCTCAGAGTCTCTGTGCTTTCTTTATTAAGAAATGGAAATGTCTATCCATTAGAGTCCTTATGGTCAAGATATCAACTATGTAATGCAAATAGGAGTGTACTGTACAGTGGCTTAGTACTCCAGACAATAAACTTAGAGTATACAAATTTTAGGGTACACATATTAGGGTATACATACAAATTAGAGTATACATATTTTCTGTTGGCAGCTAGTAGCGTGTTTCTTCTAAAAAGAATCTTCATTAGAAGTGAAGTTCAGCTTGTAGGAATATAAAACTGTGTGTAGTCTCTGCCAGGCCTGAGGGCACTGGCTGCAGTCAATGGAGCAAGTCAGGTACCATAGCAAGGTGAGGCATTGCACAGTGGGGATGTTTTAGTCTAGCTGGGATAAGCTGCTCTTTGGGCCTCTTTATTAACTTTCTCAGATGACCAGCTTAAGGCCAGGCAAGACAAAATATTCTCTGATATGTTACTGTTGCAGATAATCTTAAAATTTGTTTTTACTGCCTTATCCTGCACAATATGCAAAACACAGGCAGAGCCCTCTGCCTTTTTGCTCTGCTCCCAGGGAGGAAAATGTGAAGGCAAGAGGACCTGTTCAGTCATGGACCACAGAATGGCAGGAAAAGGAATGAAAGCTACTGGTGAGGAAAAGGCAATACAAGATGATACTCTTATAGTTTTATATGGTTGGAACAAGAGGAAAATTAGTTTGAAACAGAATTGCGGTGCTCTTTATTCTTTTTTTTCCCTTTTTTTCCACAGAGAGGGTAATGAACAATTGCTGGAACAAAATTTGCCTACAGTGGAAGGGGAGTTCTGACTTGAAATATTTAAAACCAGGTCAGATGTCTTTCTAAATGAAATATTGTAGCTCAGCTAGAAATGACAGACTCATGGCAAGAACCACTTGTTGAAATTCAATGACCTCTGTAATACAGAACCTCAGAGCTGAAGATCACAGTAATCTCCTAAAAAACCTATTTTTATTTATTTGTATTAAAGTAATGCTTAGATTCAATACTTAGATTCATCTGCTTGCAGAAAAGAACTCCAAGCATATTCTTAAAAAATTTGTTGTGCTAAATCAAAACTAATATTTCTCTTTTCAGCTAAACACTGTAAATACACTTAGTAAAAATACAGTCATTTGCCAAAAGAGCATATAATACCCATTTTCTAACATAAACAACTAGATTTGTGCTCAGCAAGAATCTCATGGATTTTGATAACAGATTCATGCACCCATTACCTAATTGGTGGAACAGGATTTCTGGGCATATCCAGTACCTAAGGCACAGTAGAAGCTCCTAGCATGTCCTGAGGTAGCTATAGGAGGTCATTGACAACAGCACTTATTTGTCCAGACAAGAACAACTTAAGGTCTGATTCTGCAAGCTTTTGATTATCACCCCAAAGAGAGGGAAGGTAGTTTGCCACTTGTCAGGCTTGAAATTAGGAGGAAGGAAGGAATTTCATATTCCTACAAAATGGTAAATTACTGCCTTGCCAACTTTCCTGTAATTGTCCTGTACTGCAACACTCAATGTTTCAGTCATAAATCATTTAGCTCTACTGCCACAGGAAAGTATGCAAAATGGGCTGGATGTGCTATTTTAGCTATGTTCTCCACTCCTGCCTGGACATAGATTGCTTTAGGTCAGAGGGACAAAGAGAACAAGCCCGAGGACACATGTATTTTCATAACCATGGGCACAGTTTTCCCAGGTTTTTTGATTTCTTCAGTCTGGGCCACCAGAAAAATCTAGAGGCCAATGTTATTCTATCTGTGTAATCTCTGCTTTCTTCTGCATTCCTCTTTGGCAAAAGCACTGCCTTAGCTCCCTGCCTTTGAGAAGGAGGCTAAGCTAAGCAGGCTGGCAAGGCACAGAAAGAAGATGGTGCCTCAGGCAAACAGTGGTGATGCCAATTCTACCACAATGCCTTGAATGCCAGATAATGTCTTCCCACGGATGCAGATGTCCTAAGGGTGCTGTTGCCTGAAGAATTACAGTGGCTCTTGTACAACCGTGAGCTGTTGAAAAAAGTGAATGTAGCAGGTGTAAATGGCAGACTTGGGCTTCAGGTAGAATAGCAGAAAAAACACACTGGGTTTCTTCGTGTGAATGCAGCATCCATCCTTGCCCTTTGTGTCTCCCTAACTACACAGAACAGCTTCCAGTGGAATTTTACATCTACCAAATGCCTTGAAATCCAAGCACTTGCATTTTCTGTGGTGCTGATCACAATCTTATATGTCTTTTGGCTTGAAATTGCAACCTTCTTTCTGATCTCTCCGCTGTAAAGCAGAGCTCTGTAGGGATTAGGGTCCTTGGAAGGAGCTAATGGATCCAGAGAGCTGAGGTGGAAGAGCAGGAGAGCAGCTCCCTGGCTTCCCTTTTTCAGAGGCAAGATTTATGAAGGAGAAAGTAAGTCCAGAAAGACTGACTTGAAGAACCAGAGCAGAAAGGTCTTGAGACCTCTCGTCTCTTCTTTTCCCAGTCTAGTAGATGAAGGATGTTTGGAATTACTCCTGTAAATTATCCCCCTTATATATGCCTCCTGTAGCACCTGCAGGTCCATCTCTTCTGTTCCCAGGAGTCCTGCATTAAGTAAGGACAGGGAGCTCAGAAACCAGCTCCACTGGAGCTAATTGCAATATTCCAGGCTGCAATAAGTTTCCCAGAAAGGATCCTGTTCCAGAGTGCCTGACAACTGTATCTCTCCAGAGACACCATCTAGAGGCACCAGCAATAGACAGAGCCTCTGATGCAATAAGTCTTGGGAGGACTCCTGAGACACAGGGAAAGCACTTGATGTTGCTGCTATGCTGATTGTTTTGGACAGCTCATTGTCACCTAATTGTGCTGTAGGAAGGTCTGTCCATTCCCTCCTGCCTGCTCATTTATGCCCTCAGGCTATGTAAACGCTGAATGTGCCTGAAACAACAGCCAACCACAAAGTCTCCAGTGCCACTCTTTTGGTATGCGCTAGCTCAGATTCCTCGTTGCAAGACAAACCTCTGTCTGCTGATAAGTGGTAGCATATTTTACAAAGAGAGATTGCTCTGCTCCTTCAGCAGGGCTCTGTCTATCTCCTTGGCTGACTTGAGATTGCTTGATGTAGCTGGAAGGCCTTTGCAGAATGAGGAGGGAAAAAAAGGAAGACATATGCTTCAGGAGCTGGAGGAAGAGTAGGAAAGACCAAAACAAGATTTAAAGCAGAATTATTAATCAGGAAATTATTTGTTAGGAAATAGTAAAATACAGTAAATATCTCCATTATAAATGACCCGGTCAAGCTATTGAAATACTCTCAAGGAAGTTAAAAAGGATTTTCCTGAGAACCCTTTTACTTTGCTTGTGCATTAATAGATCAACTATTAATTGATATTAGATTGTAATTAATATTAGATTGTATGCTTCAAGTGTCAGGATCTTGTTTGCACATACAGTGGCATAAAGGTAACTCTGCAAAATGCTGGTAGCAACCGCATCTGTGGAGGAAAATCCCTACATTCCTGTACTTTTCTGTGAAAAGAAAATCTGCCTTTGGTGGCTCCTGAGAGGAGTGCACTTCATGTAGACATGAGGCTCCAGCCTGCAGATCTGCCTGAGCTTTGGGCTGGGTGTTTAACTCTGGCCTTGCAGGAAATGCAGTACTCATTCACTTCCTAGCCTAAATTAAAACTTCCTGTCTTAGCCCAAAGCGTGGTCAGCCTCCATTGTCAGCCTTAATGACTGCATTATGATGGTGGCCATAGGCTGCTCTGAAGATCTGAGGTATTTGGGACAGACAAACACAGTGCCAGAGACAGTGGAACACTGAAGAACATGAAATCTGAGTGGGCTGATTTGGAGAAAAAACTGAGGCACAAGTGCACTGACTTGCCTGTGGTCTGAAGATAGCTCAGCTGGCACATGGTGGGATGATTCCTATGATTTGGGATCACTCCTATCATTACAAGTCTGTGGTGGACAGAGACAGCCTCCTTAGGAAAGATAGGCAGTGAAGAAAAGCAAGGGATGTACCTTCTATGTGAAGGAGCAGCACAAATGCATGGAAACAGGAGACAAATACAGAGAAACAGGAGATGAGAGACAGGCTGGTTGGGAGCTTGAGGGCAGCCCAGTAAGAGTAACACTGTGATGGGTTTGTTACTGATCATCTGATTAGGGTGACAAAGACAATCATATCTTTACACAATTACAAGTCTCCAGATAACAGTCCACAGTGCTGTTGGGGATATTTTACTTCTCCGACTTCAGCTGAAAGATCAAAACAGTGGGACAGAACAGGGTTAGAAAATCTCTGGAGTTTGTTGAGGAAAACTTTGTTACACAGATGGTGGATGGCCAAAAGGCAGGTGAGGGTCTCCTGGATCTGCTACTCACAAGCAAGGAAGAATTGGACAGGGATGTAATAAACAACAGCAGCCGTGGCTGTAGTGACTACAAGGAGGCACAAATGTGACAGGAGGGAAAAAGACAAGCAGCAGAGCACAAACCTGAGGCTTCAGGAGATGAAACTTCAGCAACCAAGTTAGGACATTATAGTCTGGATAGGCAGACAATGAGATGCATACAAGGCTGTTTGGATAACCAAACTCATAAAAATGGGTGATTATGGCCTGGTTGTCAATGGTAGGTGCAGTACTAAAGGGGCCTATCCCAGGACCTGTCCTCTTTGGCATTTGCTCAATTACCTGGAGGAGTCTCATAACATTTGCAGAGGATATCAAATTGGACAGTTCAATCAACATGCTGTAGGGCAGAGCTGCTATCCACTGGGACCTAGAGAGGCTGGAGGAATGGGCCAACAGGAACCTTATGAAATTCAGAAAGAATAAACGCGAAGTCCTAACTCTTAGGTGTCTCATCTCTGTCCTTGAAGGCTTTTGAAACCTGACTGGACAAATCCCTCAAAAAACGGGTCTGAATTCAGAGCTAAAACTTGTTTTGAGCAGGAGGCTGAAGTGAAGGTGTCTTCACATCCCTTCCAACATGAACGGTTCTGTGATTTCTTGGTAGGATCAAATAATCTTATGCTGTTAAACTTGTTTTAAGAAGTTACTACCCCTGTGCTGACTATTGCCATCCATCAGCCAGAATCCCTACAGCTGGAATGCAGCTGGCACATGTTCATGTTCCTAGACCATTGCAAAACTAATCCCTTTTACCTCATATTGCAACAGACTACAAATGCATACGCAGCTAATTGCTGTGTCAGTTGAAAGGGCAGTCCTTTCTGGCTGAGGACATGCTCAGGGCTTTCAGCTTGCTGGGTTCCTTGCCTACCACCATGTGCTCTCAGCCATGGTTCACCTACAAGGCCACCCTTGCTGACACTGCATTACTGCAAGCCGAATTACTATCACTGCATTATTTGCATCACCATAACATGCAAAAATTCTGGTGAGGGGACAGCAAAACCACCAAGACAAAGAAGGCTCTTGTTCCAAAACGCTGTCTGACTGCACAAGTGGGTGCTAGAGGCATCACACAGAAGGAAGAGCCCAGGGAACCAGCCAGTCTGCAACTCAGCCAGTGTCCTCTGTGCTCTTGGTCCTTAAATGCCAACCTTTGTTCCTTAGACAGTCAAAGCACACTGCATCAGACTAGTGTTTGCTGTGTGCCTGTGACCATATACAGACATTATAGACACCTACACTCAAGATCCTTCCAGTGAAAGAGTGTTTTGCAATGGTCTACCACTTTGGTTGTGTTGGAAAACAGAAACATATAAATACAAATCTAAGGCAATTAGTTTAAAAGTGTCTACTTGTTACTAACCACAGCTAAACTTGCTGGTTTCACTTATTTGTTTGTTTGGGATATTAGATACCCTCTAAGGCCATGGCCAGCTATATAGGTGCACCATATCTCTGCTGCACAAATAAAGCAAACTAAAGCAGCCCGTTCTTTTAGACTGACATTAGGATAAGTATATCTTAAGAAAGTTCTTATTCAGACTTGGCTTCAGGCAATAAAACGTCATAGATGTATAACTCTAGCGAGTGAAATTTCTAGGGAGCAAATTAGGCTAAAACATCTTCTAGAGACAGCTAGAAAGGAATCAGACACCACCCAAAAATAAGACAAGTTATGCAGTAAATGTTTCATTTATTGGATTTCTTCCATTACTATTAGGGTTAAAAGATGGGTTGTCAATAAAAATGGTATATTTATGGAGGGCTCTGTATTTCAGAAGCCTATTTCTTGTCATTCACTCCTATAGTGCTTGATATCACCTCATGATAAAGTGTGAATAATCCCTGCATGAATGCATATTTCTACCCATTAACGATTTTATTATTTGACAGAATTATCTCTAACAAAAGCAAGTGGTACAGCTGTGGTTTAGGTGCTAAAAGGGAGGGATGTTCCTACTGAGCAATAGGCATGACTTGGGAAGCAGAGCATGGATTGAGAGACATTAGGCTGTGTTATGAGCTTGAAAAACAATTCATGCCATTTTATGAAACTAATTTTCCAATGTTTCTCCATCAAATGAAGATAGAAAGTCCTCTTAATCAAACAGCACACAGTGACCTGGTCAGTATGTGTGCCATCTACAGCCACAAAGAAAGTAGCAGTAGCACCATGATCTGGCTGTTTGTTGATATTTTCCTGTTTGATAGGTTTCTTGAATTTTCACATGTGCTTGTTTCAGTCAATGCAAATGACTACAGACAGGAGCCATGGTTTCTGTGTTTTCATGCTGTCATCGCGTCTGCCCTAGAAAAAATTTCTCTTCATTGCTAACTCTGGAAGAGCCAGTACTGGTAAGACACTAGGCAGATGTGTTTGCTTCCAGTTATTGGAACCTTTTCAATATTGATTCTTTTTTTGACATTCAGAGCAGATTTAATGATCCAAGATTATTTGTAAACATGCAGATTCCTTTGAGCTGTAGACTCAAATCCCAGCCTGGTCAACCAAAGTCCTTTCATCTTTCCAAAATAAATAATTTGAATTTTACACATTGCAACCTACATTGAGACCTCTTGGAGAAGACCGTGAAAACAGATGACTCACCCCAAATATGTAAACATTAGCCAGGAGATCCAGCTGTCATTTAGCAGGCCGTATTTCTCCAAAAAAGGCTTGGGCCTTTGGTGAGACTTTAAAGATTCCAAAACATTTTTCATAAATCAGTAAATTTCTTTGGCTGCCCCATGTCAACCTCTTCCCTCTTCAGCTCACTGCACTGTGAGCTGAGAGATGAACCTGTCGTGCTTTTGCACTGCTGCTGTTCTACTGCAGCGGTCTCGGCACCAAACTATTGGGCCAAAGTGTAAAATGGTGACACCCTTGTCGGTCACCAAACCCCATAGCTCAGCACTTGGTATCACTGTACCCAGTGGTGAGGGTTACAAAAGCTTGGAGAACAGCACTTCCACTTCTTCATCTGTGCTAGAGGTCAGCCTTGGCAAGAAAGACAACATCCCTTGAATGCGGAGCACCTGGTTTTGTCTCTCCAGCTGTCACTTAAAATTGGGTATTCAACCAAGAAATCGCATTTCGTGCCATGGACTAGCTTGACTTTTTTTTTCCCCCCCTTTATTTCATTGTTAAACACTGTACTTTTTAAATCCAAGGTTATCATCTGAGAACCTACTACTCAACAGCTGCTATTGACCCCTGGAGAACTCTCACTTCCCTGACTGTGAAACAAATTGTTACATAAAGAGAAATGAAACAAATCAGATGCACAAGCTATCCAAAGTGACTTGTACTACATTAATTAAACAGCGTTGGTTTAGAAACCATCTATAGTCTTTGGACTTCACAACCATACTAGCTCTAGGCTGCAGTTTGAAAACAAACCCCTGGAAGATTGCAAAAGGAAGAACATGATGAAAACTAGAAAGCAGTTTCCTGGCCCTTCACAGGACTCCTCTGAATCCACCATGGAGGCAAACCTCCAGCTGCAGAAAGGAAATACCTTCCACAGTTGGGGCCCTTCCAGAGCCAACTTCCACACCCAGGACCCCAGCTGGCATTGGAGCAAACAACACGGAGCTCCCTTGTAGCAGCATTTACCCCTGTGAGTAACATGGCTTGCACGAGTAGTCCGGGTGTGCCATCACCTTCAGGAATCATCTGTCAGTGATGTGACTCAGGCGTGTGAGTCTCTGCAGACTCAGGCTCTTCTTCTGCAACCAGCTTTGGGCAACAACTGGCTCTGTTCTGCACACTAACTTTTGATGGTGCTACTAAGAAGTTACTGGGAAGCAAAAGCATGCTTGTTTAAAGAAAAATCCATAGCAGATTGTAAAAAGATCTTAGAAAAACAAAACAAAACTGTGGAACTGTTTTTGTTCATTTGGATCAAATTATAACACATGGCCCTGCAAAATAAATAGGAGTCTGTCACATTTGTATTTCTAATCTCATATTGTTCTGGGATTTATAAAGGCATTTAAAAATCAAAAAGGAAACAAAAATGGAGAATATTTGTTAAGGTGTCACCCTGCAAGGCACTAGTTTGCAGAGACAGTAAGTACATAATCAGGGGCAAATGGGGAGTGTGCCTGCCCACAGAAAGTTATTTAGTACAATTTCTGAAAGTAAAAAGCAAGTTAGTCAAAAGACCATTGGAAAAAGAAACTGTTCAATACATTTGTACATTGAGTTAACAGTGAAGTATTTCATTAGTCATGTTTTTACTTGGTGTCTTAAAATAATCCCTTTTCTGTCTCCATATTCCCACTTAGACATTGTTCACAGACTTATTTATTTATGAAGTCTGAAGGTTAGTCCCTACCTGCTGAGACTAATTAGCCCTGTTCTTTGTGTCCTATGCAATCCTGTCTGATTAAATGTACACATTTGTTTTACTTCTTTTCATGCTTCCTTTCACTCTACTTCTGCTTTACTGATTAATATTAAAGTTGTAAGTTGCAGTGATTTTTTATTTCTATTTTGTCTGCATCTTTCCTTTAGTATGCAAATTTCTATGTGAACTTTTTAATGCCTGAGAATTCGTGTTAGCCTTGTCGATCTCTGTATTATTATTTTTATTATTCTTTTTATAGAAGACAGTTTAGCTGAAACCCCCAAACTCTAAATATTGCATGACAAATTTGCTTTGTTTTGGAAACCCTATGTGCTGAATGACCCTTAGCATGAGCAGCAGGTTAGATTTCTGGAGGAATGTTTGGATTATTTAGTACAGCCTGTCCCTTGCTTTCAAACACCATTTCCATTAGGCAATTTACTAATTCCCATTGAAATTACTGTCTTCCCCCGCCCCCCTCCCCACTCCCCTCCTTTTGTTCCTTGCCCATGTTAAAGTTTCCAATTGACTCGTCCATTGTTACAATTTGTCACTGCTGGAAGATCAATTTGTTTTCTCCTTCCCCTCGCCACATTAGATTCGGGGCACAGATGCCATTTCTCGCATCCGCATGTCTCTGCTCCCCATTTTGTAGCGGCGCAGGCAGAGCAGCGGTCGGAACCTCCGGCAGCCCTGGCCCCGCTCGGACCCCGCGGCCGGACCCGGACCCGGACCCGGACCCGGACCCGGACCCGGACCCGGACCCCCCTTCTCCCTGATTCCCCCAGCAGCGTGATGTTTACGCCACCACAACTTTCCACTTCTGAAGTCTGGGAGTCCTTGATTCTCCGTCCTGCCATGCTAATTAACTTCTTAGCAGTCACATTCCTTTTCCTCCCCTCTCTCTCTCTCCCTTTTTATTTTTTTTTTGCTACATCAAGGACCAGAAAACATTATGCCTTACTATAAGATAATTTGGAAATATCTGATCTTCAGCGAGTGATCTCACACATTTTCGTCCTGCGTGTTATAACTATAATAAATGCAAGGACCAAGAGCTGCTGAAGAAAAAAAAAAAAAAAAAACAACAAACCCGCTTTTACTATATTCTAGTGTTTATTATGATTGGAGTTTCTTACCTCCAACGAGTGGCATGAAAAATGTTAACGGTTTAAAAAAAGCACCCACCGCACCACCCTGCCGTCACATGTACCCAAATAATAAGGGCATACAAACATCCTTCAGGCGAACCCGGGCTGCGGGGGGATGATATGTTTATTAATGTCCAGAATGTAAAAGTTGGCGCTCCCGAAAAGCGGAGTCAGAGACACCCGTTCGAGTGCTTTTCCCCTCGCTCCCCCCGTCCCGCAGCACTGAGCTACAGAGCGTACAATTTTTAATTTTTTATTTTTTTTTTTTGCCAACCTCCCCTCCCCTCCTTTTGCGTCCCGGCCCCCCCAGCGGCGCCCCCGCCCCCGCCGCCCTCCCCTCGCGCTCCCGCTCCCATGCCAAAAAGGATCATTGTTAGTTTCCTACTTCCCCCACCCTCCTCCTCCTCCTCCTCCCCCTCCCGCGCCCCAGACCTGTTTATTTATGCAGACGTCACCGGGGAGCCCCCGCCCTCTCCTGCATCTCATTAAGTGCCTGGTGTGTTTCTCGCTCCCTGTCAATAATCCCGGATCCCAGACTTCTCCGTTCCTCCGGATTTCGATCCCCCTTTTTCTATCTGTCAATCAGCGCCGCCTTTGAACTGAAAAGCTCTCAGTCCAACTTCAACTCACTCAAACCCGAGCGGCACAGGCTCCCCATATCCGCGGCGACTGCCCCCCCGTCACAGCTGACTTCTGGGCTTGGTTTGTTGCATTATTTTTTTTTTTAACCCCCCTCCCCCCCGCTGCTCCCCCCTCCCCACGGTTTATATATTTTTTATTATTATTAATTTTTCCGCGAGTGCGTGCGCGGGTGTGCGTGTGCGCGCAGTGCACGCCGAGCAGCTCCCGGGAAGAAAGAAAGAGAAAATCCCGAAGAAGGAAAGCAAGAAGCCTAAAGTCACTGGTGCAAAGGAGCAAAGAAGAGACATTTCCCTCCCCTCCTCCTCCCTCTTTTCCCCTCCCCAGGAGGAAAGAGAAGGGGAAAAAAAAGAAACTTTCACCTTGGACTCTTCTTTTTTTGGTGCAAACTTTCCCCCCCCCTCTTCTTTTTCCTTCCCCCCCCCCCCCCATTCCCCTCCTTTTTTTTTTTTCCTTTTGTTTTTCCCCTTCCCCTTTTTGCAAAATTGCTGCTGGTGGGGTGAAGCAGGAGGAAAATGCCGCAGCTGAACGGCGGTGGAGGGGACGACCTGGGCGCCAACGATGAACTGATCTCTTTCAAAGACGAAGGGGAGCAGGAGGAGAAGATCTCCGAGAACTCCTCGGCGGAGAGGGATTTAGCTGATGTCAAGTCGTCTCTCGTCAATGAATCAGAAACGAATCAAAACAGCTCCTCAGACTCGGAGGTACGGGGGAAGCCCCCCGCGGGGCCGTTTCGGGGCGGCGGGCGGGCGGGCGGGGGCCGCGCTGTGCCCGGGGCCGGGGGCGCCGCGCCGGGTCCCGCTCCCGCCGGCGCCCAACTTTCTCCGCGGCACCAACTTGTAACGATGCCTTCTGTTTTGTTCTGTTTGTTTCCCCTTCCACCTTCTCCCCGCACCTCTCCCTTCTTTTTCGCCTTTCATCCCTCCTCATCTCCCTTCTCCCCCCAACCCCCCCGCCCCCCCAAAAAACATCCTCCCCACCCCAACTACCCCCTTCCCCAACTGGCCCACGCCGACCCCCGGCTCGCTCCCAGGCGGAGCGGCGGCCCCCGCCTCGGTCCGAAACTTTCAGAGATAAATCCCGGGAAAGTTTAGAGGAAGGTGAGTACGCGGGCCCGGCCGGCACCGCCGCCCGCCCCGCACCGCCGCCCCTCCGCCGGGCGCCCGGCTCCTCTTTTGGGGACACTCGCTAAAAAAACTTTTCCTTTCCCCCCTCTCCTCCCTTCTCTTGCCCCTGTTGCCCCTTCCTTCCCCGCTCCCTCTCGTGTCTCCCCGCCATGTTAGCTGCGAAGAGGCAAGATGGAGGGTTGTTTAAGGGCCCACCATACCCGGGTTATCCCTTTATAATGATCCCCGACCTCAGCAGCCCGTATCTGCCCAATGGATCGCTCTCTCCGACGGCGAGAACGGTAAGTGCCTTTTTTTCCCCCTCTCTTTCCTCCCCCCCGCTCCTTCCCCGGCTCCCGCCGCCGCCGCGCTCCCGGTGCCCGCTCGCCCCGGCCCTGCCGCCGCCCCCTCCCCCGCGCCGCAAACTTTCCAAACTCCGCGGGCCCGGGCTGGAGGGGGTTTGTTTACACTTCGCCATGTTACTTTTTTTTTTTCCTTTCCCCCCCCCTTTTTATTTCTTTTATTTTGTTTTGTATTTTTCTTATTTGTTGTTATTATTTTCTTTTATTTCTTTTACTTTCAGTTTTGTGGGCAGGCTGGTTTTTTTTTGGTTTTTTTTTTTTTTTTTTGTCCTGAGTCTTTGCAACCTCCACTGCGATGGGGGGTGGGGAAGAAAAAAAAAAAAAAAGCAAACAAATTCCAAACATCACCTATTTCAATCTCAAAACAAAACTGGAAACAAATTTAAAAAAAAAAAAACACAAGAAGTTTGGGGTTAGGGTTTTTTTCCCCCCTTCCCCTTTTCTCTCCCCTTCCTTGGGGAAGGGGGTTATTTTCTCCCGGACGAGCTCGCGATCCGCTCCTCCAAACTCCTCGTTTTCCATGGTGATCCGTCGCCTCCTGCCCTCCTCCGTGGCGGCTGGGCCGGCTCCCCCTCCCCTTTCCTCCCCCTTAACCCTCTCCTGCCCTCGCCCGCCCCGGCCTGCGGGAGCGGCGATTTCATTGTGCCCCTTCGGGCCGCGGGTGCCGCGAGTTGTGCCCGGGCTCAGCCCGGTCCGGCCGCCCCGATCCGCGCCCCGGGGCGTGCGGGGGCCGAGCGCCGCTGCCCTGCCCGGCGGGGCCGAGCCCGAGCCCGTGCCCGGGGAGCGGCTCCGTCCCGGAGCGGAGCGGAGCGGGGGGAGCCGCGCTCAGGGCGCGGGGCTGAGTCCGGAAACAGCTCGCCGCGCTTGGCTCTGGCAACAACAACAGCAGCGCAAAAAATAATCAGACAAGTCGAGCAAAATTCCTCTTGGAAGTATGCTGGCAGGAAAACAATTTGCTGAAAGCGTCCGGGTTTGGTTTTTTTTTTTTTTTTTGGTGGATTTTTTTGCTCTTTTTTTTTTTTTTTTTTCCTATCCCTAACTTGGGGTTCACTGGCAGGGGGTGCAAGGCTGTGTGTACCTGCTAGAGCGAGGCTTAGCCCAGATCCCAGGAAACTTTGGGCTCTGCTGGTGGGTTTTATAGTCCAAGCTGTTTTCCTGCTTGTAGTGTCACCCACGGTGTGCTCTGCTCTGACATCAGATTTCTCAAGTGTCACCTTTTCTTTCCTTTTTGAAAGAGTTTTAAAAATTTTTCATTTTAAATGGTTAAATCCTCTGGGACTTCCAAACACCACTGATTCCTACCGATGGCTTTAGCATTGCTGTTTTGTTTCTTCTGGGTGTTTCTGAGTCTGAAGCGTTCCCACCATCACCATGTGTGTTTATACACTTTTTTTTTTTCCTTGTGGTAACACGAGATAGCAATTTACAATAATAGATCTACTGTTGGGTAGATGTTGAAGCCGTACTAATGACTGAGGGCTTGGACAACTTCAGTATATCAGATCTACAAGTGTTTTAAAGCATTAAAATATTGAACATCGGGTCAGTCTTGTTTTCACTTAGTAAAACGTCAGTAGACACAGATTAGTAAATGTAGAGTGACAGGGAGGTTGTGAGGAAGGTTTTCTGACTTTGCATGTGTTTAGTTAGGGCTGTGGCAGAGTTTTATTTTGGAAGCTTGTGAAGCTCTTTTTGCGAGGAGGTGATTTCTGGGACAGTAGCAGAGGGGTGACTGCAGTTTGCAATTGTAATGATGGGGAGGGGAATTCAGAGGCTGAATGCATTATATTTTTTCTTTTGAATATGGTCACCCACATGTATATGGATGACGATGATAAATTCCGAATTCCATAAGTACCAGAATCCAAATAGCAAAACAATCTTTGTTCCAAATTACTTTGTTGCAAATTGTGAAGCTTTGTATTCCCCTTTTTTTTTTCTCTCGTTTTTTTACCTTCAATGCATTCCACTGTTCCAAGTGCAGACTAATAGGAAGCACACCTCTGCTGCCTTTTTCTTAAAGCATTTTTCTTACAACAGCTACAGCTCTTTTTCCCTCATTACGTCTATTAGAGATCCCTTTTCCCTTAGCATGTGGGGATAGGATCCTTCAGCAGTTAGTTCTCCTGGAGCATTCCTCCCCTTGCTCCCCCACCGGTAAAAAAGGCCTCCATAGGAATGTTGGGTTCGTGTGAATTAAAGGTGCTGCACAAAAGCTTACAGGTTGGTTTATTGTTGGTATAGCAGGTGGCCTGTTTGCGTTATCAGATGAATTCTGAAAGGAGATTTCCACACTCAATAGGCAATTTTCTTATTTCCACATCCAGGCTCCAGCAACCTTCTTCTATCTTCTTAACCTTATTCTTTCACATTCCCTATGCTTGTTTATGTACCTGCCACTTAATTATAGCCAGGAAAAATTAAAGTTGTTTATTTAGGCCTGAGAACAGAATATTATAAAGATTCAGCGGGATAGCTGTTGTCTGTCACACACTATTTTTAGGTGGCTTCTAGTTCTCTGCTGTACCAGCTTTCAATTCCAGATGAACTAGATCTTTCTCTCTCCTGTTTGATTTTATTTTATTTTTAAATGCGCGTTGGAAACGTATAGATGGTTCCGCATAATTACAAATTTTATTTTTATTTATTTAGTTTTTCCTGGAGCCATATTTGTTGAGTGTCAGAGCATGCAAGGTAAAGAGGTGATACAGATATGTAGCAAAATTGTTTTTCTTTTCCTTTTGCTGTTGTACAATCTTAAAGGTCTGTGGGTGTGGTTTTTTTGTTGTGGTTTTTTCCTGGATTTTTTTTTTTGTTGCTTTATTTGGGGGTGTAGTGGGATTATTGTGTTTTTTAAATGCAGCTGTAATTGTCTGTTCAAGAGCAAACTTGTGGGCAGCAGTTTCTCCTTTACTGCTTCAGGAATGTGAAGAGTTATGAAGTATCATAAAATCTGCTTATGAGGAATAAATCTTTTCTCAAGGATAATGCTTTAAATACTGCAAACACTTCATCGAGATTGATAGGAATAATTTTTGTTTTTAAAAATCAAGGATTTTTCTGCATGCTAATCTTGCTATTGATAGAATACTGTAGCGTGCTTGTGAGAATAGATGTTATTAGGTAGAGGTCTAGTCAAATAGTGATGAAGTGATGCATCTGAGAGCACCAGCTCTATCCCTGCACTTGTACAGGGACTGGGGTTGGTTGCATGCTAGGGATAGTAAAGGAAACAGTTTTCCTTTCAGTGGTGGAAAACGTAGAAGTGGTGTACTTGATTTTTAGCTTAAATTTGGAGCTTGGATAATGCTTTTGGTAAGCAAATAGATGCAGTGTGATGTGAGAAAACCCTGCTGGCGGATGCTCTTATTTTTACTAGTACTGTTGCATCTTCCTTTCCCCTAAGTTGTTGCTGACTGAGTGAGACAGTAGGGGTAAGCTTATGTTTGGCCCTGAAGTTTGGGAGTTGGGAATAGCTGTGGTGGAGAGCAACCCCATCGCCTTAATTTTTATGCTTAGGAAGAGACACTTTCTTATTAATAGCCTTGAAAAATTGATGTTTTTCTTTATCTACTGAATCAAACAATGCAATCCTTCCTAATACAAAAGCTTTAGACCCCGGGGTGTGAAGGGTTAATGGTGGTCCCTTTTTTTTTCCCTCCCTCCAATTGTTTTGACAACACTTTTCAAAGTGTGACATTCCAAGCCCTTGCAATACAATGTAATATTACTGTAATTACACAGGTCATTACATTTTAAATAGAGAACAATAAAATGCTTATCGCCCTGAAAAAGAACAGGTGTTCTTGCCCTTCTTTGGTATTTATGCTAATTGTTTTTCATCTCCTTCAGAAATATTTATGGCTGGAGTGTTAAGGTTTCAGTCTCGATGTGACAATATTAATTCTTTACTAATCTTTATGGTTGAGGTTTAATGTCTGCTGTATGGATTATAGTATTAACGTCCACCAACTAGTTTAATAATGTAGATACAACTTAATATGTCAGCACTTTGGTACTTTATGATACAGAGCTATTCAGTGGAGAGGGAATTACTCACTTTGTTTAAAAAAATGAATGGACATGCTTTTAATAAAGTTTCTGGACTTGTGTAAAAACAAGCTGTTAAATAAGAACTGATGATCCTGTGATGTAAATCAAATGGAACCTCCATAAAGAAACTTTCCTCGTGCTTAATTAGATAGATTGCTGAATCACTCTGCTATAGCATTAGCATAGCTGGTGTACAGTGGCAGACTGTGTTTGTTAACTTATTTGCAGTAAAGAAGCTGATATATTTTTAATGCTATGTCTTTTTTCTTTCTTTCTTCTATTTTTTTTATTTTCTTCTTTTTCTTTCTTCTTTTTTTGTTCTCTTTGATAAGATTTTATTCTGGAGCAAATGCTGCTTTGCTTACTCTGTCAGTTTCTCTTCGGGGGGCTATTAAAATTAGTTAGAGAAAAGTTTCATGTTTCTGGGACCCTGCAAAACAATATAATGCAGTACTGTTACTTGAGTGTACAGGATAATTGCAGGACTGCACTTCATTAAAAATAATATTTGCTTTGGAAATCGAACAATTTTAATAGGTGCACCAGTGGCTGATTTGTAGTGAAAAAAAATACAGTAGATGCCTTTTCACGTTTTTTGAATGCATTCATGCAAGGACTGTGGATGTTGAATAGGGTGGTGTGGTTTATTTTTTCCCTTCTTCCCCTTCATTTTTTGTTCAAGAAAGTATGTGCTGATTTGTCAGCTGAAGATGGAGGGAGGAAGGAAGGAATATGTTGCAGCTTTCACTGGCGCTTGTAAACTAGAATGTAGGTAAAAATGTTTTAAATTTGTCAGGACTTTCATGAGCGGGCCCCAAAATCAGATAAAAAATGTGGTGTAGAGAAAAAGGACAGCTGCAGATTTTTTGTGTGGACGTGTGTTTCTGTACCATGACTAAAAACTCTAAGGACCTTTTCCCAGCTGTCTGGGAGTTATGTGGAAGTTGGATTATTGGCAGTTAAGCATGAGACAACCTGGATTTAGCAAATGCTCTCCTACACAGGAAGCAGATGACATTATCCTGGGGGAAGGGAGGAGATCCTTCTGCAGGCGCAGCCTTGGGGGAGACGCCTGCTCCCCCCAGCCTCAGAGCAGCCAAAAATGAGGCACGTAGAAATCTAACAGCGGTCAGGTTGTCAGTTTGGGTTTTTTTCAGGGTTTTTTGGTGAAATCGACACTTCCTTGCACACTGGGGTTGTTGTGAGAAGTTTCGCTTTGGAGGGAGTTGTGAGGTTTGGGGGGGATGTTTAAAGCTGTGTTCCCCGGGTGTCTCCTTAGTCCCATGTCCTGGCAAATATGTAAGTAAGACTTAAAACTTTGACTTTTAATTGGGCACATTTGTGAAGGAAATGGTTAATTTTACAACCAAAGGCAAACTTGCACCTCGACAGGTCTGCTGAAAGAAATGTGCCACAGTCGTTTGCTGGCAAGCACCGCAGGGTCATAAATCCACGGGGTTTATTTACAGCCTATAACACTTATGAATGTTAAGATATTTGACGCCACGCTGGCCTTATAATATCCAAGGTCCACAGACACTGGCAGTGGGTCAAATTTCTTTCACTAATTATAAGCAATGAGAGATGAAGTGTGGTGCAGGGGGTGTGTGGGGGAGATATGGAAATCCTTTCTCTCCCCACCTAAAAGGGATTAATATTTCTACTGCTCCTCCCAACTGCTGGTTTGTGTTTGTCCTTTTTTTTTTTTTAATTTTTTATTTTTTTACTACGTATGCTCCTAAGTTTATAATTAACGCTTGTGGTGCTGTAGAGGCTGGGCAGTGGGTAATGCAGCCAGGCTGAAAGAGGGAAGAAGTTTAGCACAGCTCGTGTCCTTTACAGAGGTCTCAGCAGTATTGTGCAGTATTTCCTAGATACCGGCACAAGCAAACATTTAAAGACAGATGCCACCTGGAAATGTCCTTTAATTTTCTCACATACCGCTGAGCTGGGGACGAAAGAAAAAACTACCTCAGGTTTTACGCAGAAGGAGGATGCTTGGAAATACATGTGTCAGACTGGTTTGTGTATATAAAACAGGGGCTCTTAGAAAAGCAGCAAAAGCCCACGTTAAGGGAAAACATGCGCTGAATGAATGAAGATGTTGAGGTTAGAGGCAGTTTTTAGGGGAGAAGCCCTGTGTCCTGCTGGAAGGGACAATGTAGGATGGACGTGTAGGTCAGCGTGGAGGGGAGCAGGGGGACGTGCACAGGGTGGTGTTTTGGGGAGGGGTTAACTGGGGGGAGGCACTGTGAGAGCAGGGGGGCCACTGGAGAGTAATTGGAGGACAAAGGAGGGATGCTGGAGCGTGAGGAGAAATTGTAGAAACTTGGGGGGGCGGGGGGGAAACGCCAGGATTTGAATGGATGGTTGGAGGGGAAGCTTGGGATCTGGGGATTGACTCTTAAGTGTCAGGAGAGTCTGGGGCCCGAAAGAAGCAGTGCTTCCCTCAGCAAAGCTCGTTGTTCTCGGCTCACTCCCCATTACACACGCTTTGCTAGAGTGGACAGTCAGATTTGAAGTGCTGCTGTCTTTTCTGTGCTGGGGGTGTGTGTGTTTTAACAAGATAATGTGATTACTCAAATATGCCTAGGTGTTACTTTTAGCTTTAATTTCTCCAGCTGTTGATTTCAGGTTCCCCATAGGTTACTGTTATGCTTGGAGACTAATTTAAGAAAAAGGCAGGGTTATGTGTGGTGGAAAGCTGCGACCATATGTTTTTCTTCTAGAACCATGTAAAGCCTGACTTTTTTTTTTTTTTTTTTTAAGAGGGGCTGTCAATTCGTCTCTTCCACAAATAGCTGTACAGTTTTGTTGAAGGTTTTATGCATTTCCCTAATCAATGGAGCTCTGTGACTTATTAGCCCCCGGGGACAGATCCGAATCCCCCAGCACTGCGCTGCAAAGCTGGTGTGATATTGTACCTTTTTAACAGGTTATCAACAAGGATGTTCCTCTCATTCCCGAGATGCTTCCCACCCCCCTCCCCCGCGATTCTTTCCGGCAAAATCTGTTCAGTCTCACGCCTTTGTTTTAGGTTGGCTAAACCCTCGACCCTTATTCTTTGTGGGGTCACGCTCAGGCAACTGGGCAGTGCTGAATGAGTTAAGTCGCTGGCTGAAGTTTGGCTTCATGCAACTAAATTTGAGGCCTGGTAGGCATTAGCAGGGCACAGCACATTTACAGAGCTTAATTAGTACGCGCTGTAATTGTTCATGGTCTGCCAGAAGGAGTAATGTTCAGGAAAAGTGGAGTCGTTCTTCTGCAGTCTTTAGTTTTAAAACGATAAATCACTTGCATATTTGTGCAGTGATTCAAATGGAGCTGAGACCTCTCCATCTCAACATGTGGTAAATTGTAAAGTCAATGAATTGCAGATGTAGGGTACAGCAGATTCTCTAAGAAAATGCAGAATGAATGGGAACGGGTGATGCTATAAATACGTACTGAGAAGATAACTGGGTTTCTGCTTGCTGTGCCAAATATGATAAACTAAAGATATTAGCAATTTTCTTCTAAATGTATTTATTTTAAATATCTTTAAACTAAGCATAGGGGTACCATATTACTTCACTTAGTGAGGTTTTTATTAATGTTCCAGAACAATGGGTTTCATATGGAAATGCGCGTGATAGCCATATTAATATAAATTAATTCATCATGGGTAATACTGTAACTGTTACTGGAGTTTCTAGTGCTGGGACACTTTAAAGAGTGGCTGCAGCAACTTAGAAGAAACGTTGTGGTAGAGGATGCCTCTATATCCTAGTTGAGCCAGGTACTGGGATTATTATGTATCTGTGATCCCTTCCACCTTCAGAGAGACTTTTTGTGTGTGCTAATCCAACAGCCTAGAGCCTATTTTAAAAAAGCAAAACACAAACAAAACGGTGCTATACAGACTGACATCGTAAATGCTTCGTATTGTTTCTTTTTCTTTTTTTTTTTTTTTTTTTTTTTTTCCAATGAGGAGAATGTGTGTCACTCTTACTGCTGTGAAATCTTGTCTTCCTTGGGTTTGGTCCAAGATCCATTGAAGTCAGTGGAAAAAAGGCTTCTATTAATAACGAAGGGCTTTGCATCAGGCCCCGTGTGTCTTGAACCAATGGCCAAGTTCTTCAAAAGTGGATGAAGGTATTGAGAAAGCCAAACTCAACCTAATATGATATTGATGTATTGCTGCTTCTTCATGGTCCTTTGCTGTTGGGGGGGGGAGTGGGGGGTGGGGGAGGGAAGTAAAGTTCCATTTCCAGTGGTGCATTCTTGAATGAGCTCCTGCTTCTGCAGCATCCAACTTTCCCACGGAAGTGTGGAGCATCCTGGCAGGATCAGGGTTTGGTCTGAGGCTGTGTTGCATGTCAATTCTGCTTTTCTAATATGAGTAGGTGGATTTGTATGGAAGTTGTAAAAGTTAATGATTGTTCTCTGACTCATATGCTGCTAGCTTCAGCAAAGAAGAAATGATGACAGGAAAATGACAGAAATTATAGGAACCAAGTAGGCTTTGAGTGGAGAATGGATTTATGTTGTTTGAAATGCATTCGCTGCTTGATGAAGGAAGTTCAAGGAGAGAGATGATGGGAGGGCAGTTTCTTTTTGGGGTCAGATGTTTTGGGTACCAAACTCCTGGAGGCATTCATCTAGGGAGTGAGGCTGAATTCAGGAGGGACTCTAGTTGGACTTATTAATTTTTGTTCTTCTTACTGACATAGTTAGTCCTGCCTAACTGTTCTCCCCTCTTGGCAGAACAGGTTTTAGTGCTCTAGGCTCCATGGGAAGTATGATTGTATGCCTATGGCTACCAAGTATGAATATATAAATGTGTTCAACTTGTGTTTATTTCACAGCTTTGTAGGTCTTTTCAAAGTATCTGTGGCATTAAAGATGCTATATAAAACAAAATCATTCTCTGCTGCTTAATTCACTATTGGTGGTGATGCGGCAGAGACACAAAAAACCCAAAAAACCCCAAACCAAACAAAAAAACCCCAAAAAACACCCCCCCCTCCCCCCCCCCAAAAAAAGCCAGTACAAAAGGAGGATGTGGGGAGTAATAAGGTAATAGAAATATCCAACTGAAAATACTGCAAAAATTCTGGGGAATATGAGAGATTCTTGGATATTGATACAATAGAAACAATTTGTCCTATTTTAAGAAAGGGAAAAATAGAGCAAGAAAAGGTGGAGGTGTACCTCTTGGAGCACATCCGAACACCCGCTGGAGTCAGTGACTCCTTAAATAATGATCTGGAAAAAGTCTGAGACTATAGGCTCTCTGTTCTGGAGAAAAACCACTACATTGATTTCTGGTTTTAACTGATACTAATATTTAATAAAGGTTCTCTTGGAACTGCTTTAAACCCTAGCCTGAATAATTTTAACTTGGTTAAATGAGTGAACTGGTTTGGGAACATAGACAGTAAGAGGTTTGCATTGGTTTAATTAGATTTAAGAGATTTATAAAACCAGGACCACTACTCTGACATAGACAAGGTCTGGAAGTCGGTGTATAGATGATGCATTGATCTATGCCCAGGATGAACAGACAGCTATTGGAACTCCTCTACTATAAATGTTTGCCAATATTAAAGAATCCAGGGGAAGGTATGACCTTGAATGAACACATCAGAAGAATAAGATGGCAGTCAGTGTTTCTATCTTTGTTTTCTATGTGACATTTACAGGAAGGTTTTCTCCCTTTCAGAGGAGTTACAGATTGTAGTTGTCTTTCTGCAAGTCGAGATTTTTATTATTATTATTATTATTAACCAAATGTCTCAGTTTACTTCAATCCTTGTTACATTCTCCCATGGGATTTTTATTAATTCTTAAACTGCACCATAAAATGTAGCTTAAATCATGTCTGTGTCAATTAAATTAAAAAAAGGTACTTACAGGAGCTAGTCATGAACATAACTGCTACACTGGTCACAAACCACTGTGCAAAGAATATACACAGAAATTATTTTATCTGGATAGCAACTAAATATCTTTACTACAATCCCCAGGGTTATTAAAGGCCAAGTGCTTGGTATATGTAGCTAGTTTATTTTCCATTGTATTCTGTTGCTCGACTACAGTACTTGAAAGTACTTAGTTTTTAATTTCATAAATGTGAAATTAAATTTAATAAATATGGAATGAAAAAGTGAAAACTAGAACCTGGGTCTCACTGGGTGGTTGTAAATGGAAAGTAGTGAGTTGCTGTGGTGCTGGTGTGCCCAAATATGGACACTGGACTGGCTACACAGGTACATCTGTGTATATGCATGTGATGTATATTATTCTTGAATGCATACTTGGTTATCAGGTGTCTATTCAATTTTAATTGACAATATGAGATTCCTGTGGTTGCTCTGTGCACAGATTGCCTTGGGGCTCTACAGGGTTTGTGGGAAGAAAAGCCTTGACAAGTTTCCATTAAGCCCTGAATCAGGCAGTTGGAAAAGAGGAGAATGAAAGGAGCTGAAAAGAGGGACAACTTGTTAGTGTTGCATTCTGCGTTTGCAACGAGAAACCTCTTTTAGACAAGAGTGGTTCTCAGGCCAAGAATTTCAAACTCGCAGAGAAACCTGTCCAGAGCACAAAAGTTGTTTGAACAGGGTGCAGAATTGTCACAGTAATTAGAGCAATCTCCGTTTACTGAGTGGCAGCCTTTATAAAGGACAGGGGATAAAAGGTTCAAATTCATCTTTCTCTCTCCGATTCACTTCTGATGAACTGCCTCTGTGTATGTATGTGTATATGAAGGAGTGTGTGTGTGTGGCCACATTTTCAGCTACTCATCATTTGATTGTCCTTCCTTTAAAAGAAGGACATAGGTTTCTTCTTCCTGCCTCCAATGGCATTTTTAGGCTTGTTTTGTTTTGTTTTTTAAGTTTTTTTTGGTGCTGTCATTTGATTTACCAGAATAAGAGGATGCTTGGGAAAATGCACTTGTGCACTTGTGCTGTGGTGGAGGGGGAGCCCCAAATATTTCTCAGTTGGTTTCTGCTCTTACTCTGCATGTTTGACTCTTAGGAGCAGTCCCATTATTTTTAAAATAATTACTTGTGGAAGCAAGAAAAGTGAATGGATAAGGCTTGGGCCCTGCAAGTTTATCCTCTTGCCACTGCAAGGTCTGTCCAGAACTACTGAATCAGCTGGAGTTTTGCCATTGCTCTTATTAGGAGAAGGATGAGGCCCGTGGATTACATGAGACTGAGTCTTGTGAACAAGCCAAATGAAACTGTAAAAATCAGGATTGTTTTTGTGCACGATGCAGGAGTGTCTGGAGGACTCAGTCTGGGCTCTTCTTGGTCAGACACTGCACAGAGAAAAATGGGAGTGAATGAGTGAGTGAGCAGTGTGGGTGTTCTTGCCTGAGGAAGAAAATGTGACTGCTGAATTTCCTGTACTCCTTTACTCCTAAAGAAAAGAAAATACCAAGCTCCTTGGGTTTCTTAAGTAATCATCCTGGGTATAATGTTGGTAATTTAGATTCCATTTAAATAGCTGCTTAGGTTTTGTGATTACTTTTTATTTGTTCTCCCCAAAATAATGTAGGATCACCACTTTGTTAAGGTTTGGAGCTGGCAACCTTGGCTAATTTACTTAATCATTTAGTCAGTGTTGTGTTTCTCCCCTTCATTCATCTCTGCATCTGAATGCAGAGGAGAGAGAGGAGCAATTTAGGCCAATGTCTTGACTCTGTCTTGTGTTTTTCTGTATCACATTGCCTTGAAGACCCCTGGCTTGGCTAGTCAGGTGTTTTGTTGGCACCCTGTGAGTGCTGGATGTCTCCTCCCCTCTTCTCCTCTGGAGACCTGGGATCAGCCAGCAACTGCAGCGAGTTCCTAAGGTATGGATGGACCGGAGGGTAAAGGAAGGTCTTGCTGCTGATATGGATACATTGTTAAAGCAAGTAGTGATGGCTGTGAAAATTGTATTTCAGAGATCATGTGTTCTTGTATAGATTGATTTTTTTTTTTCCCCTTTCATCCTCCTTCAATTACTTTCCGCTTAATAATGATGATGAAGAAGAATTTGGCTAGATCTCCTTATGTTTTAGCAAAAAGCAGACTTCTTTTCTTTTTACATGGTTGCGCCCTAGCATGAAAAACTATGGAAAAATTACTTGTCTTGGAGTTTGCATTGCAAAATTACCTATTAATGTTCAGCAGCACGTGTTCCTCTAGTTCAGTTGCCTTGTGTATGAGCATCGTGTGTGAATATGGCAGTGCTTTCTGATCATGGAGAAGTTGTCTTGGAGTTGCAAAGAGGAGTTGGGAGGTGCTGATTTTCCTGGAAGTAAATGCTGAATTGCTTCAGCAGTGTTCGAGCATAGAGTGGGGTTTGTGTATTGGACAATGCCATGGTCACGTTGAACAATGTCTCCATTTTTCGATGATGCTGTTTTGTCTCAACCATTGATGGTTTGCAGACCAATTGTGATGTCTACCATCTCAAAAGAGTACCAGTGTGGTACTAATTGTACCAGAACTAATTGTTGTTGAGAATGTACTTGTTGCAAATGATGGACCTCTTTTGAACATGGCTTTCTCAGTCTTAGCCCTTGTCCGTTATTTTCTCAGCTGGTAATTAATTTCTTGGTTTGTTGATTTGTCAGTACTGGGCATATCTTCAGTGTTGAGTTCTCTGTAGTAATTCTGCATCACTGAGGAGTAATTGCTCGGCCTATAAAGTCACTGATCTCATTCATTTGCTAGCTGGATAACATTTCCCATTAGACTGTTGTGACCAAGTTATCCATCACAACAAAGCCTAACCATGTCTACAGTCCATGTCCTGGCTGTGGCTTGGTGCCTGGAGAAAGAGGGGTGGAGGAAACTGAAGTGGTGGTTGCAAGCCAGAGCTCATGACAGCAACAGAAAGCTTTTATTTGATTTTACAGCTGTGTAAAGTCCAGTTCAGCCTGGAAGAACAGCTGTCAAGTTTAGTTGAGGTGGCAACACAGAGCAGACAATGTAGTCTCCTTGTTGTGCGGCTTTTCCTCACTCCTGCTTTTCTGCCTGGCTCTGGTTTGCTTCTCTGCCTGCTGTTGATGTTGTTTGTGACTGGAAAAGCAGTTTGGAGGTGCTTCCCTTCCCTGGAGCTGGTGGGCCAAAGCCCCAGTCCTGCACATGCTCTGGGCTTGCCTCCATACCAGCCCTCTGAGGAATTGTCTCCAGCCCAGCTGGGTCTGTGCTTTTGGGCTTGGAGGATCATGGCCTAAGTTGTGATCCCATGAGGAAGCTTATAAAGTTTATTTTGGAAGCAAAATACTTTGTGAAGCAGGAAGGAGACTAAAGAGAGTACTGAAAAACTGGTGCAAATGAGAAGCAACTTCTTCATTTATACTCTGTGCTATTGCTCTGGTTTGTGGATTCAAGTAGAAAATGGGCAGTATTTAGAAATCTCCTGAGTTTCCTGCCCTGCCAGCATCCGCACATGCTAACTGCCTTTGAAATTTGTTTTTGTGTTTTGTTTTTTTTTTTCGCTGCTCCTTGAATATGTTAGCTGATGCCACAAAGAGTGAGCTGGAGTCTCATGAAGTCTTACTTTCCTTTTTTTTTTTTTCCCCTCTGCTGTTGGAATTGTTTGTTAAATTCCAATTACAGGGTTTGTTCTACACCTGTACAAACCCACAGCCATTGTTAAGGGAATAATTTGAGGACAATGGGGTTAACGCAGGTGTACACAAGTGCAGAATTTGGATTGCAAAGTCCTTTGATTACTCTGTGAGCACAAGAAAGAGAAACGAATTCAGCTTAATTTTCTGATCCTAGATAAAATTTGTAGGACAAAGATTTGGAGGAAGGGTAAATGGGGAGGGGAATAAATGTCTGAACATGTTCAGACATGGCACTGAATGCATATGAAATGGAAAGCTAAAAGGAAATAAACACTACACTCCTCTTTCCTCCCTACCTCACCCTCATACCACTTTCATGGAGTCACTGTTCGAGGTATAGCTGCATGAGGTGGATGGTAATGATCTTGCACACTGATTGCCTTCCCAATGATCACATCTCAACCTGAATGTTTGCATGGAACTGAGGTGCTGGGACACTGGGGTGTTTTGTGGTGCCAGCAATCACCAGCCCCAACTGCAATGCACTGATACAATCAGCAAGTTGCATTAGGTGTGTGTTCACGTGGGTATGCTGTGTTTGGTAGGAGCACAGTCAAGACAGTCGGGATGTCTGGCTCCCAGGATGATTTTCCTCTGAAGGTGAAGGTGTGTGTAGTTTCCAAAGGTGACTTGCTGTCTCATGCCTCCAGATCAACCTTCAGAGATGGCAAGAACATCAATACAGCCAGGAGCATGAAGTGCTGGAGCCTGTACGACACCTCCTCTTGGTAGTCTGTTATGTTGATGCAGAGATTTGCAGTTTTGTGTAATTTCCTGATTATCTAACAGAGGGTTATCTTTCTCTGGGGAAGTTCTAGTAATGGCTTTAAGAGGTTCTTGCAGAATGAAAGCCAAGATCCATGTCCTTGCTGTGGTTGTAATCAGAAGCGGTTGTAACTTGAGATTGGTTTCTCTTACAGTTTCATCTTATTTCAGTTTCTTTCCTCCTCTTGGAAGTTCCTCCAGGCACAGGTCAAGCTTTCGCTATTATACGAAGTACTCTGTGTATTTGGGGTACAATAAAGTAATAAGTAGGAATGATGGTTAGTGATTAGATAAATGTTCAGATCAGTTTATCCTCTCAGTGGTTCTCCTGTTAGAACTAATCCTGACTGCTACAAATAGGTTTGGTATTTGGCATTTCAGTTCATGTAGGAGGGGAGAAAAAGGCTGTTGCCTGTGAAATGGTTCAGAAGTTACCTACCGTTCTTTTTCAAAGAGTAATAACTCAGCTGTGTAGCACAACAGGTGGCTCAGGTATGAGACTGTTTGATCAAGAGACAAACCGGTAGTTACCTGTCTTGGTTAGGCACCAAAGTAGTTGTGGTTGTACCTATGCCCAGAGGAGGATGAGTTACCTTCCAAACAATGTCAGGCAGCCTGGCTTACACTGGGGAAACAATCAGAGTTCTTTATTAAAGGCTAATTTGAAGTTACAGAAAGAAATACTTTTCACTGATTGGAGGCTGGCTGGAAGGTGGCTAAAACAGTCCTTCATGATGTGCCATGGTTTGAACCATTAGAAATCGGTATTTTTCTCTTTGGTGGATGGTGTGACCTTCTGCTAAAGATTGTAGTTGCAGTAGGATAATGAGTAATGATTTGCCTTAAAACTTTAAGAAGATTAACCTCTGAATTGCAAACTTGTTGAGGTTGTTGAGGTGATCTTATTTCTGGCAGGTGATATAAGGTAGTGGTTATGGTGATTCTTTGCCTTTGCAGTTACGTGGATTTTACTGAAGCAAGTTAAAGACTTATTATCCAAGTAGAGGGAAGAAATGAATTAAAAAAAAGAAATTTAATGATTTCTTTTTGCATGAATGTGTATACACTGACCTAACAGAAGATGAAACTGGTGTTGGTTTGCTCTTCCTCAGTGTTTATCAGTATAGATTGTATTAATTTCTGCTGTTTGCACCTGTTTCTTTGTTCCTTTGTTAGCAGAATTATGTATGTATGTATGTTTTCTGCCTCAGAAATTTTTATAATTCAGCCTGTTCCATGCTATATACAGTCATTTTAACATCATGTGGTGTTTAGTCTGTTGCATAGCACCTAGGTGGGGTCACCTTCTGAGCAGCTAAATGACTTTTTTTCTGCTACTGTAGTAAGATTTGTCCCTGTACTGGGAATGCTTGAGCGCGTGAGGTGGGCACTGGGTGGCATCTTGTTCTCTCTGACCCGGACAAAGACTCAGGTCCAGGGTCAGCCAATTCTAACTCGTGTTCAGGGAAAAAAGAGGGGAATGTGGCCCCCTGTGATGAATGGGCCTCCTGTGCTGATAAACACCAAGGAGTGATGTCCCATTAGATGACAAAGCCAGAGAGGGACAGTTAACATGTGGTGTTACTTGAGTGCTTTTACAACTTGAAGGAACACTGCCCACCCAAACCAAGTCCCAGATTTCAGATTTAATTTATACTTCTGGGCCTGCAAAACCTGAGAGAGTGGTTCATTCAAGAATTGCAGTAGAAATACTTGGTTTTAATCAAATGAGCACATCAATGTAGTCAGAGATACCAACATCTTGGAACAGTTGGAAACAGGGGAGGAACTACATCTGAACTAAAATGAAGCTGGCTTTTGCATAGTGTTTTGGATGGCTTAACAGCTACAAATTTATGAAGATATAATTAACTATTTTTCCAGGGTAATGGTTAATTTTTAACATAAACTTCTGTTTAAAAGCTTCAATAAATGTTTGCAGATTTTATAGAAGTACTACTAAAAACTGTGCTCAAAATAAGCCTTGAACATATTTAAATAGAGCTAATTCTGAACCAGGGGTTTAGTGCAGAAATCTGGAAGAGATTGATAGGAAACTATTAAGATCTGTTATATATTAAAATAGTGTGTTAATATCTGTATCAACATCTATAATCTATATAACACCAATATTTATAGTATTATTTTAACGCTGATATATGCATACGCATTTAATAGATGTAAACACACACATGTGTATTTTAAGTATATATTGAGATTTCTTTTTCTGCAAACTTGAGGTCATGGCAACATTTGAGAATCAAGTACGTGGTTATTTTCTAGTCGCTTTGGAGGATTCTTTGTAGGGGAGGGCCTGCCTCTCTATGTGAGAACAAGCACTGCCATGAGGTGCTGTGCTCAGTGGTCACTATGAATAAGCTGTGTGGTTTCCTCTAAATCACCTGAAATTAGGCCATTTGAAGGCAGGACTGGCTGCATTGCTTGGCCATCTCAGGCCATGGGCATGACTGTGACTAGGTAGCATTGGTTTCTGACTCAAGATTGTGAAGGTGGGTGCTTATGTGGGAAAACGCAGACACTTCTCAAACAAGCACAGGTTAGTCCACTACACACATTTTTCTGTCCTTGTGGTAAGCTGGGCTATGGTCTTCCAAAGCCCTCCTTCAGCTGCAGTTACCATCATGGGGTGATCCACTGGCAGCTGGAATTCCAGAGGTAGTGGACTGCTGGGGCTTGTCACGCACAGAAGCAAGAAAACTGTGGCTTGGTGCTGGCTTCTGTGATAGTGCAGCTTGGTGTTGACTTGGGCTGTCTGTGTGACACTTGGATGTGCCCAGGTGTTCTGTGTGCTCATGGTGGCTCACCAGGGTTCTGGGTGGTCCTGTCTGGGAAAATGCTGCTTGAGTCTTGGGTATGTTCCTTGACATTATTCCTTGAGTAAATGTGGCCTTTAAGCCAAAGTGGTTGTGCTGTGTCTGTGTCCTGCTCTGAGGGAAGTTCATTCCTAGGGAGGATTGCCACAGCCCTGGGGAAAGGGACCACTCTGCAGGCCAAGCTTCAAGCTCGAGTTCAGTGCAGCCACAACCCTTCAGGGATCCATCAGGGATCCTGATGGGCCAATGATATTTCGATATGCCTCTGGTAATATAATCAGCTGCCACCCACTACTCAGCTTCTAAGCTGATCCTAAAATAACCTTTGGTAGAATGACACATGTGAAGCTTCTCTCTGCTCCAGTTTAATCTCCTGTACACAGTCCCTGTGTAATGTTTATATGACAGTCATAAGGAAGGCTCTGTAGGTGTATCCAGACCTTTTATGAGAACATGGCACGACATCTTTTATCTCCCTTCTCCTTGGTGTTCTTGTCTCTGCTTTCAGTTTTGATATTAGAACTGGTGTGGACCTGCCCCATCTCATGGATGGAGTGTGAGCTCCCACTTTTCCAACTTGCTGAGTGCTCAGTGTTCTTTCTGAGGACACATGGTTTGGACTTTCCCTTTTTTCCCCTAATGATCTTTCACAAGAATAATAAACCACAAACGGATGTAAATGGCTCCATGAATGGGTTATATGTATGTGTGCATATATAGGCTGTCTGGTTCCTTAGAAGACTTTATTGGCATAAGTTTGGAATATTTACAAGTGGCAAATTCATTGGTGAGATTATGTAGCCCAGACTAAATGAGCTCTGAAGGGCATTTATAACACCTTCAGACAAAACAGCCTTTTTGTTTACAGCAAGGGAGTTTACGTGCGTGCGTGTGTGTGCATGCATATATATGTATTTATATAAAATATAAGTATGTGTCTATGCCTTTTTTTCTTTCTCTGAAATACAGAAGTAGCATTAATATTTCTGCTTCTGGCTGTCCATAAAAAACACAGTAACCCTGGAATGATAGGGAAGCTGTCATGTGAGTGCAATATAGGAATGCCTGCCTGTCACTTTTATAAAGTGGCATTCCAAGGTGGTCAGCCAGGCCCCCTGGAAGCTCCTGAGGACTGTAGGTAGTGGTGAGGTTTCCTGAGTGCTTTGCAGGGGTTTGAGGAGCATCTTCCCCAGCTTGGTGGTGAAATGCAGCTCCTTGGGCCAACCTTCGTAACGCCTTGGACTCGGCAGTGCTCACAGAGGGCACACAAAAAATGTAGCTTAAAATCCTTTGTTTTCTTTGGCCAGCAGCTTGAGGGGCAAGAGGAGAAGAGAAGGAGGGTGGAGGAGCGGAGAGCAAAAAAATGCCCTTTTGTAGTAGATTGAAACAAAACAACATCCAAGAAACATTGGTAGGTTGAAAGCAGTTCGGAGTGCTTGTGTGTTAGAAGTAGTCCCAGCTGAGAAATGTTGCTGAGCAGAGTTCAAGCAAGGAGGCCAAAGGTGCAGCATAAATATAGTTTGTCAGATTGTTGCTGAAATAGATGAACATTATTCCACGCAATAATCATAGTTATGTACATGGCATAAATACAGTCACTGAGTGATGCCATGAAGTACTTAATGGCTTGTAGTCATTGTGCCTTTTGACCTGGAAGGAAAAGGGTGTGATGTTCCTGTTCCAGTTATAATCAATGAGCCTTGCTATTGATCTGTGGGAGACAGTGAGTGCAGATGGATGGTGTGGGCTTAGCTGGGGGAATAAGCCGTTGATGGACTGTTCTGTTTATTTAGCTTTAATGGTAGCACTGCACTTGGCACTCCCTTGCTTTGTGATTTTTTAATGTATTGTCTTAGCTCCAAATGAATGTTTAACAAGGCTGCGCCTAGTAATTTTACAAGTAGCCTTAGGAATTCATTCATTGTGTAAAAGTGTTCTGCATAAGGGCTGAACTGCTGGGAGAGGTGCAGGGAAGGTAGGGCAGCCTGTCCAAGAAGACACCTTTCTTGGCAGAGGGAGAGGGATGGATGTTCCTTGTCTGGAGGCCAACTTGCTTTAGAATGTATTTTTATTGGCTAATCAATATACAATAGAAATCCACTCCCTAGTCAATTTAAGCACCACTTAATTGAGAAATAAATGATAAACACATTATGCTTTGCTAGTAGAGAACATTTCAGGGTGATTATGGATGCTCTGCTAGATTTTTTGGCATCCCTTGAGTGAAGCTAATTGCCTTCCCTCAGGGCGGCTCCACAAGCTTGGGTCACATCCTGGCCTTGATGAAGCCGATGAGAGTTTTCCTATGGATTTTCTTTTTTTTTTAATTATTATTTTAAAGAGGGCCGTTGTATATCAGCCTTTATGTCTGGTGTTCTGCTTTCCCCTGAAAGCAGGACCTACTTTGACTGCTGGGTCTCTCTGGCTGGCTTTTGGCCAAGGCTGTTTGCACAGGGCTATGGATGCACTCCATGTCTCTGAATCGACTCCCTCTGCAGTGCAAGGCTGGTTTGTTGAGGATTTTGCTGGGACAAACCAGCAAATCTTAAAAGCTGTGATGGTCCTTTGGCTGGTCTTTCCAAGCAGCCTGACCTCAGCCTGGCTCCCCATGCCAGCTGCCTGAGCTCACCCGCCGCAGGAGAGGGGTTCCAGCACAGTGATCCGCGCTGCTCGGGGACAAGGCTCTGACTGCTCAGAAAAGCTGGATTTTTTTCAGCTCCAGCCTCTTGCCAGCATGGTGCATGCCCTTCACCAGCCAGTGGAGTTAGCAGTCACAGTGGATGGATATCCATGAGCCCGTTAATGAGGCGCTGGACGAGGGAGCGCCGTGTCAGACAGGAGCAGAGCGAGCTCTGAGCTTTGTTTAATCAGCGTCTCAAGTCCAGTCTCCAGCTACGACAACTGATTTGCAACGGAAGCCGTCAGGACAAGCTGGGATACAAAAGCCTGAGGATGTGTTATTCTGCTTGGCTTTCAGGCTTTGCACTGACTGCTAGTGATAGCTGAGACTTATTAAATTTAAAAAAAATAACCACTTACGAGGTGCTCCACTCAGTTCCTGCTCCCTGTGTAGGCTTCTGGCTGTGTTCTACCCTGTGCTGCATCCGAGGCACCGTCAGCACCCATCTCCTTTTGTGCCAGGATGGGAGCCTGACACCTGTGCTCCATGGCTGGAGCTGAGCCTGCTTGGTGATGGAGTAGGAAGTCTCCTCTTTTGAGGGATTATGACCTGGGAAAGAGCTCTCTGTTTTGGAAGAGAGACTAGACCTAAAACTCTGAGAAATTTTCCATTTGTCTTCATAATTTCTTCTATGCTGGTGATGCTTCCTGATACTCTCATGAGCTTGTGTGTGTGGAACTTGTGGTCCCTGTTTGCTTTTGCAGGTATTCTGACAGTTAAGAGGTTGCCATTGCCCTTATTTCTGCTCTGCTCATCCTCATGCTAGGTGAACAGGCTGTGTGCAATTTATAAATAAATATTTATTATTTTGAGCGATGACTGAGGGAAAGGGTATTTCCTGGCTGTGAATAGCTGGAAGAGCTGGAATCTGCTGGCTCTGGAGTGCCAGGCGGTTCTGAAACCTGGAAGTCATTATTCCATTTTCTCTCTGTGACCCCTGCCCTTGTCTCATGTGCACACCTGTGCCTTATTCCTGTGCCAGCTTGGCAAAAAAAAACCACCCTGTTAAGATTGCTGCCCCTCCACCATGCAGAAAGTGCCTGCCTTGCCCAGGGATATGAGTGACTTTGTTGCCTTGTGGGTAAGGGTGATAAGGGTCTGCTCTGGGGACATTGCCCCATACCTCCAGCCTTCAGTGGGGCAGGAGTAATGGTTGCAAAACTGGGTCCTGATTCCTTGCCAGAGTCTTGTCTGCTGCTACCACTTCCCTGCCCAGTGCTGGGGTCAAGTGCTGGGAATGTGGTGAAGATGTTGTGACTTCTTTCTGCCCATTAAGTGTTTGGGATGTTGGGGCTTCTTTCTTCAGAATTTGACGGACACAAATCACCAGAGGATGGGCTTTGTGTGTGAATTGATGTCTCTGCATGGTTTTGGAGTTCTCAATGGGGTGCTCCTGAGATGCTGGGAAGCTCTCCAAGGGAATGACCTGTGGGATTGATGCCAACTGTACTTTCAGTAGTGACCCGAGACACTTGGAGCTGTTCCCAGTGTTCAGAATTATCCTGAAATACCAGCATGATGTAAAAAACAAATGTAGAATTGCTAAATGTATGTTGTCCAAAGATTTTTGCTAGCTGTCATAATTCTGTTTAAAAAAATAAAGGAAACAGAACCCTCCCCCCAAAAAACCCCCACAACCCAACCAAAAAAATAAAAACCAAAAGAAAGCAAAAAGAACACCCCCTAAAAAAAAATCCTGGTGGCCTTCTCATGAGTTTCCTGAGCTGAGCATCAGGCCTGGTGAGTCTGATTTGCCTCCATCTATAAGGCATGCATCAGAATAATAAAAAAAGCTGAAAATGAAAGAAGTGCTTGTAATTTTTTGTGGAGGTAGTGATGGTATTAGAACAGAAAATGTGAGCCAGAGACACAAAGCACTGTAATTCTTTTCAGGGCTTTGATTTGTATCTGACTTAAATTTTAGTGTAGAGACACAGAATGATGTTTTCCAGGTTCCAATAAGGTTTTACTGTATCTGCTTTCTATCTATACAGAATTTTCCCTTGCCACTTCCAGAAGGAGAATATTTTATATACCATTGCTTTAACTACTTTTTGATCTGAACTTAATCATCTTCTTTTACAATGTTTAGGTTAAATAGATTTTTATGGTGTGCTGGTATTGGCTTTGAACATCTTTAGTCACTGATGTCTTTGTTGCTCATTAAACACTTTTTAATTTTTAAACCAAGACTGCTATCTAAATGTTGGTTTCTTTCAGTGGAGACATTTTTCTAATTATTAAAGGCATTCCTACATTCTCAGCCAGCTAGCTGGATTTCTCATTTAAATGATGTACAGCAACTAGTATTGCATGTTAGTATGTAATTGCAGACAAAATGATATTGGAAAAATCACTTAGAAAGGGTTTTTCTTTCTCTAAACCAGAAAGAATAAGAGGAAAAGTAGCCAAGGGATTGATCACATTTGTATTTAATACTATATAGATGTAGATGGCTGTTTGAAATGATCAATACTGTGTCATAGACAACCCCATGTTTATGAAGGCACTTGAAAAACATGAATGTGTGTTAGATTTATTTGGCCTCCCGAAAAGAATGTTTCTTTTAATTTGAAACAAGTTTTCTTGAACAGATGTGGAGAAGCAAATGATGTCTTGTCTAATTGGCAAAATCAGCCCTCCAAGAAATGCATGGTATTTTCAAACCCAGAACTCATGACTTTGCCTGCAAATATTTTGAATGTTATTATGGGAGTGGAAGTATTTCACTAAAAACTGGGACTCAGCGGTGTTCTGCCCACTGTCTTTCAACACGCAGAAACCTGGAGTTAAAGCTTTCTTGAGCTGACTGCCCACCTTGAGAAGCTCAGGGCTTCATTTTCAGTGATGCTCAGCTTTTTATAATTGCCCCTGGGGCAGTTGTGGTGGGTTGTGGTTGTGGCACCCATCAGAAAATTGTCTCATTTTAGCCTTTGTCTAGACTTGCGTCTCTGCTTGAGTTTGCAGGGCTGCAAAGTCAGGGCAGCTTGCACCTGTCTCACAGGCTGCTGGGTTGGAGTTTGGGCGAGGCTTGTGTGTGCAGGTGAGAGGTTTCCAGAGTGCTGCTGCTGCCCTGCACAAGCGTGGGGAAGCCCCGGCCCTTCAGCATTTGCCAGAAGCTGTGGTGTAGCTGGAGGGCAGAGGAGCTCGCACCATCCTGCTCTGCCCAGGGCTTCTCCCCCCGGGCGCTTGCTGGGAGATGGGAAGGTTCGGTGTCAATCGAGTTGCAGCTTTTTTCTGGTAAGTATTTGTTGATTGAAATTGAAGAATTGTGAGCACAATTCATCTTGGAGCACAGAGAGCAGCGGGTGCGAGCAGAGCTGACTGGGACCAGACATTGACATACGGGCCGTCATCAAACTAATTGTTGTTTGAATTACCTGTTATGATCCGATGACAAATCTGCTTCACTCCTGCCACTGGAGCAGAAAATGTAGCTTGAATTGGCGTGATGTTAGCAAGTGTAAACTGTACTTCAACAAGATGGATAAACCCAATTATGGGGCAGACCTGCAGAGAGAAAATCCATTTAAATCTCGTAATGTTAAGCAGAGCTGTGTTTAATTCATTTGGACCAATTTGGGAATGATGTATGAGTGTTGGTGAACATTAGTCAAAGGGAGAAGGGCCAGAGAAAGAGATGCAGTGCTGAGGCAGGATGGCAGAGGAGAGCTGCACCGTCTCAGTGGTTAGCACTAATGGCTGGGGAAGGCTAAAATGACAAAAAGATGTACTAACTGCTCGTATGAGAGCAGCCCAGTGTAAATGAACCAATAAGAGAAACATATGGAGCAGAAAGAAGGTGTAGTAATTTTCTTAAAACTATTGATCTTTCCCATTGAGAAGGAAATATACATAAATTGAAAGCAGCGTTTTGTTGGTTTATTTTGTTTTTAACTGACTGCCACAAGGTGTGAAGGGGTTTTTAAAATTATTTTTCCCCCAGACTTCTTGGGATTTTAAAGATTTATTGAAATGCAAGGGAGGACTCAAGTTTTTCTTTAATTTTTTTCTCATTATTTTTTCAAGAACAGAGGGTAGGGACTGATCACTTCCTCATGGTCTTTCTTAGTCTTGTGATGGCTTTGTGGAATGTATTTAATGTGTGCTTATTCAGAGGTTTTCCAGCTACAGCTTTCAGTGTTTTAAGAGAAAATTAAGTACCATGTTGTGCAGGCAGAACGATTGACATATTCCAGAGGATGAGTGTGTTGTGTAGTAATAGCCTAAGATGCTGTCACTGTATATTTGCTGGTGTAATACCCAAAATGTGTGCACTAGGCAGCTGTAAAATGCCATGAAAAATACACATGAGCAATCTCACAGAGGAATCACATTGGTAAGACAGAGAGGTTGAATAATGAATTTATTTGACTCTGTTATTTGTGTTCCTCAGCAGATTCCAGCAAAACTAACCCAGATCCATGTGTTCTGCCTCATTTTGGACCAAAAAAAAAAAAAAAACAAAAAACCAAAACCATCTTTCCTTATGTTACTCATTTAAGGTGCTTTCCACAAAATGAAAAAGCCATGCATAAAGAGGCAGTGTTCCTGTTTGAATCCCTCTGTGCCTGTTCCTGCCTTGCTGGGCATCCCCTTGCTTCCCTCCCATTGTCACAATGCTCTGCTCAAGTCCTGTAACTGCTGGTAGCAAATAACATGGGAGAAGGGAGCCTATCCCAAGGTTATGGGTCTCCAAGTTGGATGCTGAGGTCAGCTAGTAATTTTGTGACATTTCTAGAGGTTGTTAAACCTAAGGTGAAATAGACTGCTGCTGATTGTAAAAATTAAGATATTTTAGTAATTCCTTATTTCTGGTTCACCAGAAAACTCAGTGTAATAACAAAAAGGATTTTTCAGGACTTTATTAAATAAAACACAGAGAGAAGAGTTGGTCTTCATTTTCAGTTATCTATACTTCAAAGCATATTAATTTTGCAAGGCATTATTTCATTTTGATATCTGTTAAACCTGAGCTATTGAAAATATTTTCAAACAATTTTATTTCTCTGCTTGGGACTCAGAATGAGTAGCACTTCACTGTAATGAAGACAGATCCATCAGCCTTTTTTGGGAAGGCTGGTAGGCTGTGTTCCTGTCTTGTCCTGAAAGTCCATTTAGCCTTGGTGAAAACAAGCTAAGAAAGCCTACTTTGAGAGGATCAAAGGAATTGAGCTCCAAGTTGTTTAAAAGGCCTAGGACATAGAGGCACTGGCAGAAAGGTGTTTTATTCCTTTTTCTGGAAGTAGCCATGTGGTAATGGCAAAAGGAGCAGTATGATTCACTGTGAGCTGTGACATCGAGGTGTACCAGTGTTACTTAGAGGGTCTGTGTGTAGGTAGATCCTTTTGGAGAGCCTGGAAGAATCTATATTAAAATGACAATGTATAACATGCTGTGAGTGTCACACGAGCTCGTTTCTGGCACTGTCACAGTGGGCAAGCCCCATCACTCACCCCTCCCCTCGCTGTGGGATCAGCAGGGACAGCTAAAAAGCTCTGGGGACTTCATGGTAGCTACTCTTACATTGTCAACACTTCCTCTAGTAATCCCTGCTCTGAGAATAACCAAATATTCAGACTTAGCAACTGTTTTTCCTGCCTAGTAACTTCATCTGCCACAATGTCTGCCTTTGAGAATGTGTCTGGATTGCCCAGTGACCCACTCTGAGAGTTTGTGTGTTTTCTTTTTTACCCATGTGGATCATTCTTTTTTAAGTCCCAAAACACTGGCCCACCAGTTGCTATGATTTGGAACTGCTTAATATATTTTTTTTTAGTGAAATAGCTTTTGCATGCTAAAAAACCCCTGAAATAAACCTTGAAGTGCAAACAAGAGGAAGCAAAGGGCCTTTTGGTGTCTTGAGATGTGTGCACGTGTCACAGGAATGTTGGGTTCATTCTTAATTAGAAGGTCCCAGTTTGTTAAACGAGGTGACTGCAGGATGTTAGATGCTGACATAGGAGTCACTCTTAGTTTGGAGAGCATAGGTCATATGGAATGTGTGTATTATGGGGATGTGGTGTGTATCCTGCCTCTGTCCTTTAAGGAACATCATTCAGCTGATAAGGATCTTGGATGTGGTGCTGTTTAAAATGGGAGGAAAGCCGCAGAAGTTGTTGAACCCAAAGGGCTGAGATGGCTCTTGACTGTTACAGACAATTTTGTTTGTCCTTTGGCCTGGTTGTCTCTGCCTCAGTTTGCCCCTGTATGAAATAGGACTAGCACTGCATACCTAATACTTAGCCTGAGGCATAAGGTCATATTCTCCTTTTTTTTGGAAAATGGTGCTGTCTTAAAAGGACTTTGGAGGAGTGGGGTTAAAGTAAAGAGCTGGATGAAATGAAAGAACTGTTTTGTTTTGGTGGTTTTTTTTTTAACACTCCCTTCCCCTAAAACTGTCTTCTCCTTTTGACTTCTGACCAAAATCATATGTAAAAACATAAAAACATAAGGTGCTGATTGATTATGTCAGGTGACAGTTTGTCAGGATGGGAGCTGTGTATTCAGACTTCTTTCTTTTCTCTCCTACCAGATGCCAATTGTGTTCAATAATTATGTATATGAAAGAATTTTTATTATGACATTGTGGCTTCATGTTCTCAAAAGTGTTTGGACTAGGGTAGCCATGAGAAGCCAGATTGCATGACACATTTCAGGATTTGTTTCTCCCTGACCACATGCACATTTTTTTTCCCCTTCTCCTCTTAAAGTCTGAGTAAAAGTTGTGTTGATTATAGCAATCTCATGGAAAATCCCACTCCAAAGTCAATAGGACAGTTTTAGTAAACAAGGATTCTCATCCCTCCCACCCTCCATGCTGCCATACTTTACTCCTGCCACAAGGCTCTATAGTCCAACCAAAATAATTACAAGAAAATGAATATGTAAGGGTTGGGCCAAATACACCACCAAGGACTTATCTTCTTGTGCTTACAATCCTGTAAGAGGCTGTGCTCACACAAAATGCTTTTTATTGATATTGTTCTAGGGATTTAAACAGATTCTACCATTTCTAAGATCTGTTTCAGAGCAAATTGCTGATCTTGTAATTTTTAGAGGTTAAACTCCCATTTTTAAAAAGATTTATTTGATAATGATTATAATGTTTATTTTTAATGGTGATGAACTATTACTCTAGCAAATCAGCTTTTATAGGGCTGCCTGTAACCAAATCTCAGCAACAGGGCTGTGAATTTTACCTCAACAACTTTGTGAACTTCAAAGTCTAACTGGAAATGTGTGATGCTGTGATTATTTGTTGATGGTTTTTATTTTTTTGCTAACAGGAAACAAGCAGAATGGCAAAAGAGAAAACATCCACGCTAATATCACAACATGTCAGGGAATAGAATGGTGCAGAGCTCTAGCAACTGCATCAACTTTCATTTGCTGCTTGTATTTAGTGTTTTCCCATCTTTTCACTTTTCTGAAAAACAGTATGTTTCACATTGTCGAAGAAAAGTGTGTTTTAAGCATACAGGGTGGGCTGGGTAGGCTTGTTTGAAACCCAGTGCTTCATTGTTTGGGAAAAGTTCAAGCTAGCTAGCCTGAATATTATAAGACAGCTTTTTGCATATATTATGTTTCAAGGTATTTACAAAAAATCTGTATTGACTTATATTTTTGCATGCTATTGAGTGATGGGAGCATGTATTACATAAGGAGTTGAGATTTTTGTGTGTTTGTTTTCTTTTTTTTTATATTTTCCAATCAGTATGCAAAATATTGGTTGCATCGGTGTGCGAATTGAGGGGAACCAAATGAATTGGTTTTCTGTCAAAAACCACAAGCAGAGTACATGGGGTTTTGATTTCTGCTTTAGTGGTTCTGTTATCGTTGTTATTTACAGCAAGAGTGGCTTTTTATCTTTGAGTTTGTGCTCTTTAGCCTACTTTGCAATTGAGTTCTTGGTTTTGTGGTTTTTATCAGCAATGTTCAGCCTAGCTTCCAGACTTCTTAATTTTGCTGTTTGCAAGTCCCTTTCTAGCTAGATCTTTAAGGTAGATAAGTAGCAAAAGTGCTTGAAAATTACTGTAGGATAAAATTCCTCTCCTTGACCATGACAAACTGGATGGAGACAGGACACCTCATTTTCAGGAGAGCTACCTAAGGACAAGTCTGACTCCGGTTGAAGAGCTATTTCTCTCAGAACTGTCTCCATGTCTAACACCTCACTGATTCAGAACAAATTAAATTATTTAAAAATTACAATGAAAAGAATTAAACAAATTGTTTAATTTCCACTACAAGTCAATCTGAACACTTCTTTCAGTAATTCTTTTACTTCATATTGCCTACATAAAATACATATTGAAGAATTAAAAATGGTCAGGACCTATGAACTTCCCACATGAAGGTTGATAATGAATGCTTGGGAAGTGAACAATTTATGTTTTTAAAATTTACCAAGCACGAAAACTCCTGTGTATTCACATGTTCGAGAGCAGTGGAATTCTCTTCAAGGTGAAAGCTAGTGTTTTTCTTCTAGCATCATGCTCCTAAAATCTTGTGCTATTTAAACAACATCAAATACTGTCAGACATATGATAAAACTGAGGAATAGAAAGTCTGTTTGCTACCATCAATAACTTTGGGAAAGCCAGTAGTGATGAAAGTCACTACTGCCCCCACCCCCTCATAGACTGTGCAGGATCCTTCTTTATGATAGACTAACTTTTAGAGGACAGTCTTTCACTGTACATCTCCACTTTCATCTCGCTGTTATCAACTCAATAATAACTGGATTGAGAACTAAAGCTATCAATTAATTAATTGTTGATTAATAAAGAACTAATGGTGCTTTGTAGTTTAACCACTGTGTGGCCATAAACACCTTTTAGAAGGCTTTGTCTTCATGATGTATTCCTAAAAGTAGAGGAGACTTTCTGTGTCTAGAGCACAACGGAACTGCATCCTGCAAAGCATGGATGGTTCTAGAGAGAAATGTCATTTCTTGAAAATATGCTGAAGGGATTGAAGTGGCCCACCCATGCATAGTTTGGGGCCCATGGATTGGGGTGGTGAAGCCTATATTTCGACATAATTTATCTTCCTGGGGTTGGCAAACAAAAGGCTACACAGAAAATGAGCAGCAGAATAATTAATCTTATTGATAGGCATGAAATTAGTGGCAGCGGGAAGAGGAAATTTGTTGCCTGTTTTATACCATTTTGCTGCATGTCCATCTCTTGGTTGCAAGGAATTCTCTCCTGCTTGAAGATTTTATTTTGATTTTCTAGCTTGCAGCAGCAGGACTGTAGTCTGTCGGTGATGTAGCAGTGCTTTCATGAGAGTGGGGGCACAGTTTATAGGCACAGTAAACACCCCCTGATGTTTCATTCCAATTAATAAGTGTATAGCCCCCCCACGTGCTATAGAAGGTGATTTTATGTGATCTTTTGTGATTAGTGGTGAGAAATGTAGCTTTATATGTACAAACCCATTTTATAAATTGCAGATTATATTTAATTAGCATTATGCACCCACGGCCACCTCATCCACACTTGTGTTGCTAATCCATCTCCCTAGGACTCTGCTGTTCCAAACGGCTCAGTGTCTTCAGCCAGCATTTACAGATTAATAAATCTGCCAGGAAAGCATTCCCTCCTTATCTGTTTGTATGTGGAAATATCCCTAAATGTTAACTCTGACCACAAGTCTGAGATGAGCAATTTTTACATCTCAGCTGCTGGCAGCCCTTCCCATAGCTAAAAGTGCCATGATTTCTGAAACCTGATGCTTTATCCTCCAGTACTAGAACCAGGAGTTTAATTCCCCTGGCGAGGGGAGGGACCCAGCTTTCCAGCAGAACAAAGTCAGCTCATTTGTTTCCCTTGTTTTTAGTCACAAGGTTTGGGAAGGCTGGATGTGGTGTGTGGAAGTGCTTGATGTGTTGTAGGAAGTTCCTGGGATGCTTGCTCAGGGACACTTGTTTTAGCTGGGACAGGGACCAGTCTTTGGGGAGATCCAGGGAGATGGTTTTCTTTGTTACTAGTTCTGTGTGTCGCCCACTCAGACAGGCAATATGTTCCTTAGCATCGATGTTGCATTTCACTGGTCTCTCATTCGAGCAGTTTCCCTTTTCCGAGCCTCCCTCGTTCACTCCCATCTGTTTTTTGGGCAGGGTCAGTCATTCTCACTCTCTTGTTTGTACAGTACTTAGCACAAAAGGACTCTGTTCTCTGGTGGTGCCTTTGGGCACTGCTGTTAGACAAATAAAAGGGTATAAAGTTTGCATCGAACTTTTTTGCAACCTTCCTTGCACAACGAAGTGCCTGTGCCAATCTGTACGGTGCAGCGGTGTCTCAAATGCTGGATGGTGCTGTGTGAAGGATTCAGTATGATTTTGTGATCTCTGACTCTAATATTGTGCTCTCAGCTGCTGTGGATTGCAGACTTAAAATTATAAACCGTGCCTCCAAAATCTCACTTTGTGAACAAATATGGTTTCTATAAAGGCAACAGTAGCAGTAGCAGTCTTGTTGCTTAAGTTAATTTAAAAAACCCTGAATAATACTTTATAAAGTAATTCCTTAATTTTTTTTTTCTTTGGGTTTAGAAGCTCAACTTTTTTTCTGTATTTCTTTGAAGTTGTTTCCCTGAGCAGTAAGCAAGGTTCTACTTAGAATACATTGTCTCTGCATAGAAGATCAGATTACCTAGAAAAAATATAAAATACCTCTGGGTGAATGTGCCTTCAGCCCTCAGGAGATAGCAAATTTGTGGCTTTTCTTTTTCTTTGTGGGCTTCAGAATCCCACAGAAAGAAGCCTGGAATCCAAAAGGCTCAAGCTAATTCTGTGGTGAAACTAGAGACAGTCGTGCCCTTCCTAAATGAAGATAGAAGACTGTGATAACTCAAGGCCTGAGGAATTTATTAATTTGTCCCAGGGTTTGGACATGTTTTTCCATATGCTAGGAATGGGTGTTGAGAGGAGACACTGTGTAGTCCTACAGCAATATTGGAATGTATGTCCACATCAGAGATGGTCAGGGGAAATAATCTATGGATAGATGAAGAAAAAGAATAGAGAAGGGGGTATGTGGAGGAATCTCTCTACCCTATTGTGCTGATTATTTGTTATTTTTCCTCTGAATGTTTGCTGGATCTTTCTTCAGTGATGCAGGAAGTTACATGAAATGGCAAATGGAGCCAAGTAACATACCGTATTTGCCTCAACAATCCTCCTTCCCCCCTTCATACTTCACATCTGCTGGCTGTTTAAAATATGTAAAATTGAGAAAAGATTTTAAAATTAACTGTTGGACCTTGATAAACAAAGAGAACCTGAGTGGGTAATCAATGGCATGGGGAGCCAAGCATCTTGGTGTGTTAATGTGGTTGAAGTCCCAAGAGGACAGCCTGAGGAGGTGCTGATCGTATTTTAGGTGGGGAAAGTGAGAAAATAATGAGGTTGAGTTGATTAAATTCTTGCAAGAAGCTGATGTGGACAGACCTAGATGCTAAAGACAATGAGCTGAGTTCTTGCTCCTGTTTGTCACTTAGGAGGTTTATGGCGGTCAAAGATGGGACCACCTCCCAGATGGCCAAACAAAGTGTGCCCATGCCCTGCGTGGCAGTGCTGGCTTCTTCACTGAGCTGGGGAGGGTCAGGGCAGGGGGCTGGGGGGCCTGGAGCTGCCCCACAGCTGGAGTGTGTTAGTGCTGAGAGGCTGATGGAGGACTTGTGTCTCAAGCGCCAGCGCCTCTGGGACCTGAGTGAGGCAACGCTGTTTACTTGTATCCACTTGTTTGCCGGGATAAAACTGCGTGGTGCAAGCCTGTATCCGAGGCCACCTCTGTTATTCCTGGATAGTCTCCAGAAGTATCTCAAGGCATTTATAGTCTCCTCTCCTTTGCCCACAATTTCCTTGGAGCGCTGCTGACCAGAGCAGAGTTGTGACTTTGTTTTTGATGGATATTGAGCAGGGCTGCTGAGCGCTACTGAGGTGTTTCTAGTAAGTGCTAGGAATGTGTTTTGCTGCATTCAGTTATACTCTGAACCAAGGAAAATGTGGGCAAGTATTGTATTTGATAATAGTTTGATAGTAGAAACACCAGTTTGATGTTTTGGTACAGCATTGTTACCTTGAGGGGCAGGAATATAAACCAGCATTACAACTCTTAACAACACCCTGCCATGTTCCTTTCCTGTAGTGGGAAGAGATAACTGTGAACTTAATCAATGAAATCCTGCTTGGAGTCCTCTAAAAAGAACTTGCATTTACAGTGGTAAAACCAAGCACACAGGAACTACCCACTGATGGGGCGTTTTCTCCCTGACTAGTGGTTTGGCTGATGTGATTTGCTCAGTGCCTATGACACTTGCACTACTTTTCCTCCTTTTTCCCCCCCTCCCCTCTCCTCCCCTCCCAGCTGCCTCAAGAGTGGTCTTCTTGTCACAGAGACTGCAATTGCCACCTTGGGCACCTGGAGTAATCTTCAGCTTCGTCTTCTGCAGAGCTGCGGCTTTCTCCGGGAGCTCTCATGTGTTTAGCACAGATCGCACTGCTCCCTCCCAGAAGTACCTGGCTGGGACACAGTTGTCTTGCAGGAGTAAGTCACCCTGTTGGACATGTTATTGCCAAGGGTTTATTGAGTGTCTGGTGGAATTCAAATTGTGTCTTAAGACTCGCTTCCCTTTTTCCCTTTATATAAAGATTTATGACTCAAAGTCATATATATATTTTTTTTTCCATTTGAATTATGCTAGCCTCTTTTTGTGAATGATTTCAGAGTGGTGTTCCTGTCTGTTGCATGGAACACCTTTTTGTAATTTCTCTATGTATGTGTGTACATTACACACACACACACATATACAGATATATATACACACACCACATTAATGGTACCATAAGAATCAGTTGCTGCTTTCTTCATCCAAGAGCCCTCATTGCTTTCTTTTCCTTGATGGACAAAATCAGTTTGAAAGCACCTCAAATCCTTGAATTTGATTTATAGTATGATCCCCTTGGGTTCTACAAACAGGGCATTTCAGGAAGAAGTGTTTTTTGCAAACTAAATTTTAGATGGGAGAATGAGAAAATGATAGGCATGTTTTTATTACTGGATTGTGAGAGCTGGAAAGCCCCACCTTTTATTTTGCCTAATTTGTTGTTTCATGTAAGGCTTTAACTGACCCTCTCTTTTCTGTCTGTATCTGGTTCCTCAAATGTGTGGGTTCTCCTCTTCCTTCCCCTCCATTCCCCTTCCAAGTTGTGAATGTTGATTTGGGCAGTTTATTCCTGACCAAGATCCAGCAATTGTTTGAATTGAAATAGTTATTGTACGTCGGCTCATGTGGTTTCTTTTTTCCCCCCCCTCTCTCAATGTTGGGACAGCCTGTGCAATGTGTTTCATGAAGTCAACAGCTGAATCTTTTAAATTACACCCTCTTATCCCTTGCTCTTTCTTCCTCCCTCCTACTTTGGCTGTGGAGTCTGCTGGAGAGGCAGAAAACAAGTTTGGCACCCACATGGTAGAGAGCACTGATTAGCTCCTAAAAGAAGCAGCAAGTTGATTGCTTGCAGAGATGATGTAAGCCATTGCTCTGGGGTACATCAGGTTGGATTTCTCAGGCTTTATCTTATAAAGCCTAAATTAACAGCTGGTTTGGTTTGAGTTCTTCAGGATCTGACTAAAGGATTACAGCCCATTCTCAAGTGAGTCAATCTAGTTTAATTTATTTCAGGTCTATCAAAAAAGATCAATCAAAGCTCTTTTGAAAGTAAAGCTGTAATCGGCCTGTGTACTTAGATGTCACTGGTTTTGTATTTACTTTGCTTCCCTGGTGGAAAAATATTCAGGCTTCAGCTAAGACTATATTACAATGAATTTTCTCTTTTTTAAAGTAGTTAGATTTTTTTTAGAAGGTTACTTGTGTTTTGAGAAACATTTCAGCCTGCATATGCATCTGACAGAGTCTGCTCCTGTTTTTCTCAGTGAGTCCTTGAACTTGAAACTGTACTTGAACTGGGAAGGATCGTGGTTTAGTGGTTTAAAAATACAAGTAGGAGTTGGGAATCCAGATTCCTCTGATGATTGCTAGACCTAAGACATGACCTCAGGCATCTCCTTTAATTGCTGTTTGTCTCAGTTTCCCCATTTGTACAATAGGAACAACAGCATTCAAACAGGATCTAGACACAAAGTAGCCTGTGTTTACATAAGGGTGTGATTTAGAAATCAGCATATTCCACTGAGTACTACTCCCTGTACAGTTTCTTAAATCAGTGGTCTATATTGTTGTCCTAATGTGTGTAGAGCTGGAAACGACCGTAGAGCTGATTCTAAGGCCGAGGTTTTGGCTGCATAGACTAGCTAATCAGATTGCAAGGAGACATGCTGCAGCCTCAGGAAACAAAAGTACTGAACTTGTATAACGCCTCCCCACCAGTTTCTGGTTTTTAAAATCTTTTGGAGCTGCAGTGTCCTGGCAGACTTCAAGCCAGATCAGGTATCATCTGGCCTCCAGCCATGGACGTAAACTCCATACCATGGTCTCTTGTTAATTTGACAAGAACATAATTGAGTGCCCACACCCTAGCTGGAGAGATGCTGGATGATCTGGTACTGCAGATGTGTGATAAACATCATGGAAATGTGGCCTGATTTTAGCAATTGCACAAGAGATTGTATGAGTCCAGTTTAATTAATTCCAGAACTGATTTTTAAGGTGTTTATTTCTACATGCAGTAAAGGTAGGACCATAGTAAAGAAAAATTAGAAAAATAAGCAACTGATGCTTCAACCAGAGATTGCTCATCACCTCTAGTCTGCGTTTTTCCTTTCCTGGGCTGAATGTGAAGTTGTTCATTTTGTGGCGTGTAGCTCAGTCTCCCTGAATCCTGTTCAGGTCCTTGCTGGACCTTTGAAGAGGTGGAGGAGTGGCTCTGGCCAGCCAACATTATGTCCTTCACCAGTGGAGAAACCCCATCACACCTCTTGGCACCAGTCCCCCAGCACTTCCTACTGACTGCCATGGAAGGCTCATGGAAGTGAGGCATTATGAAGCAATGCTTTGGAAAATGGAAAGGATATCTTGCAAATGCTTTCAGCAGTGTCTATTTAATACTTGGTGCATTCTCTTTCAAGCAAAGATTTTCTTGAACTTTTTATTGTGGTTGACTTTTTCATTATTACCTTTTCAGATTTTAAACAAAAAAAAATAAAAGTGTAAAAAAAGTAAAATTCAATTTGGTAGATTTCTGTACAGACTTGCAAATCAGCTCCCTTGTGTTGTTCTTATTGGAGTTATTTTTTATCTAATTATGAATAGAAATACATGACTGTATTTTCAGATGATAACAAGTTGGTCTTTTGAGTTTCCTGAACTGCTGGTGGCAGTTTTGATGGGCACCTTTGCAATGGGAGTGTCTGAGATGGCCTCACCTTCTTCTGGTCTGTATGACAGACCAGGAATCTCTTATGACCTGTTAATGTTCTTGCTTAAGAAAAGCTTCCATTTATATTTTAAATATCAGAAATAAATGGCTTAAGGTAATCTTATGTACCATCTGTCTGAGTCTTTTTGTTCTAGTCCACTTCCCAGTCATCAAGCAATTCTCCTCAGTCTCCTACCTGAATGAGTGAAATGACTGCCACTCCTCTTGTAGACAGAGAATGGTTTAAAGATCTTCCCTCCACTTCTTTAAAAATCTAGACATTCTTTGGGCAGCTGCTCTTACATGTAAGAACTTTGAAAGAAGCAGCGGCAGGCGTGTGCTTGGAGGCTAAATATGGGATTCCTAGAGTGTCTTAGCATAATTTTTTTAAATAGCAATAATTATACTGAGAGATCAGTCAGGATGCTGCTTGTTGTATCACTAAATGTGATACACTTTATGTGATAAATGTGAGTCCTCTATGAGTTATGGCTGTCCCTGTGCTATTCTGTACTATTCTGATGGATGCAGGTATATTCTCCCACCTGAGCATTACCCCTATGGGAGTATGGTGTTTATTCTGACCATAATTTCCAGTGGCTGGTTAGTTTTCTCTCTCAAGTATGGAGAAAGTTTTTCAGGTGTTTGAGGTGTGAATTAAGGTTTTTCATGTGAACTGTACCTTCTCTCTGTTGGAGAATTGAGGACTTCAACAGTGGTCATTGAGGTATACTTTTCACCCTGTTTAGAATCAAATTAACAATCAGTGAGTAACTTCCTGTTTCTGTCCTAGCTAGCAACTTCCTCCTGTAATGCCTCCCAGTGAAGTCTCTCCTTTTGAAACCCAAGTCACTGGGATTGCTTCCTTTTGATCCTTCCTTGCACCTTCCATAATGCCACGCCCCATCCCTGCTACTCTTACCTGGATTCAAACAAACAAACAAACAAACAAAAACACATCAAGCAAGGAGATTCAGAGCAAACCCTGATAATTGTGCATGTAATGTAATTGGAAGTGTTCCATTGACATGCTTATGTGAGCTGCTTCTTCATCTTAGTGCTTGAATGTACCACTAGACTTACATTTAGCTTCTTGTGGCTGCTCTTTGATGCAGGTAGGCCATATTCTAAATAGGCTTGTTGCTATGGTGAAAATAGGAGTCCTTGTCTGCTGAGTGTAACCTTTCCTACTTTCCTGGACATTGACATTTTTCCCCCCCTTCCTTTTTTGAATATGCTATAGTAGTACAGGATTGTATTGTCTTTTAGGGAAAGGAATTTCAGATGACAAGTTGGGTCAGAGAACAGTACTTCCAAGGTGTCTTCAAGAAGTTGTGGGTGGTTTTCGAGGGATGAGGGGAGAGATTGGAAATCCTTTTTGTGATGACTCAGCACTGCTGAGAGCGCTGCATGATTCTCCCCCCCCCCCCCCCCACACTCTGTCTTCAGGGAGAGAGATGAAAAAGCTTTCCCCTGCTCTTTCCATTACCTGGCTTCTTTCAGTTATTTTTACAAGGTTAATGCATTGTGCTCAGAGTTTGCATTGTTGTGCCAATAAAACTTTAATAATGATGATAAGATTGACTGGCACGCGGGCAGAAGATGAGTCTTTGGGATTTAGTTGAGAAAGGAAGGTGCGTGTTTGTCAGCTGCCTGAAAGGTCCAAGGACTGCTGAAGCTCATTTCAAAGGCTGTGGGAAGGGAGTGCTCTTCAGGGCTGATGGCTATAAAAGCTGAAGATGGCTGCGCCTGTCCATTAATCTGTTGAACTCATTGTTCTCCGGGTCCCTGTTTTATTTTGTTATTATGCCGTATTTTGTGTAAAAGGAACTGGAAAAATCAAGTGTGACTAAGGGCTTTGTGAGGCAGCAAGCTCTTAAGGAGAAGGGAGAAAAAAGGGTGAGACTCTTCTTTCTGCTGCTCTGCTGTCAAGGACAGCAGTGTCTGCCGCTGTCCCCCAGCTTCCCTGATGCGTGTGTACTCCTGAAACAGGAGTTGGAGGTGGGGGAACTACTGCCAAAATACCTGGGGCTTGCCCTTTTCTAGCACTCATGTAGGTTGGGTTGGTCACACTGCCCCATAGACCCTGTCCTTGCTTTCCTGGGAGCTGGCTCTGGAGACCATAGCAGAGCCAGAAATCCACTGCTAGGAAGCCACAGCTCTTGGCTCCTGCTTTCTGCTGAGGATTTCCCCTGGAGGTTTGAAATAACCTGCTCCCCACGCTATCCACCTTCTCTTTGACTTCCCAGCACTGAGTCTGTTTCTTATTTAAAGTGTATTTTTCATAACTGCTCTGAAGTTTTGGAAGAAGGTGAACTGACAGTGCTTAATTCAAGTTCAGTCCTTCCCTCCCTGTGACCTCTGTTAGTATTTTATATGAAGATGATTAATCTTATTAAAAAAATAAGCTGTGTCATCCTTGAGCTCTTCTGGGGAAGTTAAGTTGTATCTGAAACTAAAACTGAGGGTCAGGGTGTAGGAAATCCCATGCACCTAATTTTAGGGGATCTAAATTAGAGAAGTTTTATTTCTGTCCCTTGAAATGCTTTTTTGGAGCATTCACTTATGCTTGAGCCTTATCCTAAGGGTTTAATTCCCTCTTCTTTGTGTTGACCAGTGCAAGTCACACCAAGCACCAAGTCACTGAAAAGTATAGGATGGTATCAGAGGAGTGGGAGGGAGGGCTGTGACTAGCTTAGATTTTGCTGTTGAATGAAGCAACGCACAGAAAAATAAATGCCATATGTGGGAGAAAGGCCTATCTTCTCAACATGAAGTAGTCTCTGGTAACAAAGACTTGGGGACTTCTGTTTGCATTTTTCTTACACCCATTATTATCAGTGTGGATGGGCAACATACAGTTGTCTTCTTCCCTTTCATTTTCACAGTCATCCAGGAGTATTTATCCAAAAAAAAAACATTTTTGAGGACCGACCTTTTCTCTGAATAAGAGCTCTGCTGTGCCAGCATGGGTCTCCTTGGTCCCAGGGGTGCAGGTATGGGAGAGCTGTGCCTGGGAAGCTGCAGGTGCTGCTGGGCATGGGCAGCCCTCTATGGGCACAGGAGGCAGCTTTATCCAAGGTGCCATCTCTCCACCCCAACAAAGGCAGTCAGACAGTGAGGAGAGGATGTGGGTTGGGATGGAGAATGAGATGGTGCATGAAAAGGTGTCGTGCTGCCGGTTCCACCTTGCCAACATCCCACTTTTTTGTGCTGGCTGGGCTTCATGCAGGGACTTGCTGCTGTGGGCCATTTCAATAGGTAAAAAAAAGAGTAAACCAAGGGATAACTTGGTGAATGACCTGCCTGTCCTAGCAAATTTAGTTTAATTTAGAACTTTAAAAATGCCCCTGTTATCTGCTAATATTGGCATTCTGTGTGACCTGACCTGTTAGGTTTGTGACCTGAGCAAGGAGAGGGGAAGCAGTGCTGAATGGGACTGCTGTACTCGAGGCTATTTTTCTCCCAGCTCCAAAAGCAGGACAATACCTGAGAATAGCAAGCAGTGGGGAAGGCAGGAGCAGCCTGCCATGCCCTGAAGATTGCAGTGCTGGTTCTGCTCCAGGACAGAGACCTCAGACCCTGCTTGTTTGTTATCACTGGTTGCTGAGGGTCAGCCTTGCTGCTGGTGTGCTGCCTGCCCTGGTGGGTCCCAGATCTGCCCACTGTCACAGGTCCTGCTCTTGCCTGGAGCCCCACGGGGCCACAGGAGCAGTGCAGAACATCACCCACCATAGGAGAAAGGCTGGAGGTGGTGTGGGGCCGTGCAGTGATGGAGAACTGCGATGTGGGATCTATTTCCAGCTCTGCCATAAACTTCCTGTTTTCATTTTTGGAGCAGACTACTCAAAATCCCTCTCCTCTGTCCTGCCCCTATGCAGAATGGGGCTGAGCATACTTTCCTCATGGGAATGGTCTTTAAATAGACCTTGGCTTAGGGAGTGGGTTGCTGGATGGGTGCAAGGCAGTATCAAAGAATGACTGGAGATGGCTATCATGTGGGGAGTGTATTAAAAATTAAATCAAAATACCATAGGTTTCTTTTTTTAAAAAAAGTTAAAAAAATCTTCCAAGCTCCCATATCTGCCTTTTAATCTTAAGATTAAAAGAGGAGGGCTAGAAACAGAAAGTGCCTATAACTGCCCTTTGAATAAGGAAATATTGAGGAAGGGCTTTGGCAGGTTGGCTGGTCATCCTGGACATATCTGGCTGCTTTCCCCATCTGAGGGAAGAACTGAAACTTTTCCAGCTTCCAGCAGCCCAGGTGGCAATGGCAGTTGAGTTAAATCAATGCCTTGGTTATGAGGGAGCATTTACTCACCAGTTAAATACTCTACATTTCTGAAAGCCCATCTGCTCCCACATTCTGTGTTAATAAATTTAAGTGAGAAAGCATGAAGTTGATCATCAGGTACCCCACTTCCCTCCCCCCTCCATGTAGGATTTGGTTGAGGGAATAACAACAGAGTAGTTTTCTTACCAAATTCACCAGAAGCATCCACCAACCTGTATGTTTCTATTTTGGAGTCATTTTGTGGTTTTGTTTTCTACATACTAGGGTAGAATCAAGCATGTTAGGGGGGACTTTCCTTACAGTAGTCTTCACCTTGGTCTTTCTTTGGTTTGATGTCATTTATAGGATAGCTCTATACTTCTCTGGGGGGGAGTTGTAGTTGTGATGCTGCAGAGAGCCAGTAACAGCCATCAGACCATTAAGGAAAACGTTTTCAAGACACATGGCTTTGGAGTGTTTGCTGCTTGTGTGTTGTGTCTGTACCTGGTGGTTCCTGTCAGGTATATTTGCATCTGTTAGCACTATCTGTAAATCACCTTGGCACCTTCTCTGAGTTATGTTAAATAAACATGAGATCCCTGTGAAAATGTGCTCATCATTGGAGTTAATCAGGTGAGATTTTTGGGGGAGGAAGTTTCATCAGTGGCTTTACTCCTGCCAGTAATTTTGACCACTACTGGAAAGGAGAAATTAAAATCACGGAATCAAAACAAAATTGAAATGAAAGTAGTTGGCAGCTGGGGGCAACCATGTGATTTGGAAAAAAGAATAAAGCTGATGAGGCAGTCACACTACAAAGAAAACTTTTCCTTCTTCTATTTTTTGCTCCAGAATAACTAATAGTTGAGTTAATTTCCAAAGTGTCTGCTGCCAATTGATTTATACCCTGATAATAATCTTAAATTATTCACTTTGTCTTCTGTAAATATATGCAGAAGTTGTAATGACAAACAACCAATGTTTCTACTGTTTAGACCTGCTGCATATTGTGGAGAGGAGAAATGAAAGGTCTGTGCTGCATTTCTCTGGGGCTCTGGTATCTGTCTGGGAAGTGGTAGAGAAGGGTTTCTCTCTGCATGAGAGGCTACAGGGCAGGATTCCCTGGAATATTTAGTGAATGCTAGCAAAGTTGGTCTTAAGCTGCCAAGGATACGGTGTGTTTTTGCTTGTCTCTTCCTAAGTCCTGCTTTCTCTGGCTGTTTGCATGTGAAATGTATGAGGAATCCCCCCTGAGCAGAACAGAAGTGGAAATGGCTTCATGTCTCTAATAAGGGATATGGAGAATATCTCTTTGATTTCTGAGATTGGCATCCCTTCCTTTTCCCTTTATGAAATATACGTGTTTCTCAGTATATTGACATCTCTTTCTTGAGGGAAAATATTTTCCTGCATGAAGAAGATACACAGTGCCTTTGGTAGCCTTTCTGCCCCTCTTTGATGCTACTATTGGTAGTGGTGACAATGGTGAGCATTGCCTGGTGTTTCATCCTCTGTGGGGCTGCTGGACGTGAGTTTGTGACTGCCCAGGGTAGTGGGGCTCTGGAAGGTGGTGAAAATTACTTTAAATGCATCAAAAGAGTGAGCCTGAGGAAAGACTGAATAAAATAGGCTGGTACCAACAAGGTAAAGGTTTGTTTAGGATTACTGAGGGAGAACAGTACAAAGTTGACCACTGGGACCCACAGCTGAGTGGAAAGCAGTGGAGCAGTGGTTTCAGTGAGACTATGTTGAGAATGCTCTGCTAAATGAGTGGTCTTGGGACTGGGACCGTTAATCCTTTCACATGGGTGGAAAGTGCAAGGGATTAGGAAATTTGGGATTATCTGTAGGAGTTCCCTATAGTAACGTTAACATGCTTTAAATGGTTCCATATATTAATTTCATTCATGCAACTGTGCAGTGCTTAATTTATCATGGCTCTGTAGCCCAGACAGTACCTGGAATGCTCTCAGCTTGACATGTGCTGCGGGGGCTGGAGCAGAAAGCTGTATTAGGAGAAAGCAGGATTGAAGGTTCTTTTGCCAAATGAACTTTATAGAAAGAGTTAATTGCTGGATATTTTATGAGAGCTGTGACCTGATCCTCTGTAAGTCTATAAAGAGAATCTACAGCTTGGCACTTCATTGTAGTAGAAGTTCTGTTTAGGTGTGGAAAAAACTTTGGGACTAAAGAAGGAAAAAATACAGGTGCGTTTATATTTTTTATCAGGTTTTATCAACTTTTACTATGCAAAGTTAGTAGAAGGAAGCAAAAAAGGGACAATAACTAGTTCTGACTGTGTTTGCTGATATAATGCACAGAGGATGGGTCAGTTTTGCATTCATCCATTTTTTAGTGGCTTGAACTTGGTCAATAAAGCATCTGAGTCTCTGGTCACTCCATCAGAGTTCCTACCTTGCAGGCACAGTCTGTCTCTAGCTGGGCATGTGCCTTACAGAGCAAACAGGGGTAGAAGGGTTTGTACACAGCATTAGCTTTGAAGCAAACCTTTATTTTTCTGCTTCAGGGTTTCACATCAAGTCACCCTCCCTCCTCCCAGATTTTCTTCCTTGCCATCTCCCTCTTCTCTTCCAGGTTTCTTATCATCACTGTACAGGCTAGCAGCTTCTTTCAGCCTTGCAGCTAAAGAGGGCTTTGCTACAGACAACAAAAAAAAAAAAAAAAAAAAAAAAAAAAAGAAGAAAACCAAGTCCCAAAACACCCAACCCAAACCCCAGGTCCTGTCCTGATGCTTGTCTCATAACTGAGGCAGCTCAGTGGCCAGGAGATTGCTGAATGGCTGGAAATCACGGCTATCTGAAGTCTATGGAGGGGCCATGTGTGCAGCTACATCTAAAATTTTTATCACCACCACTGCAGGTGAAAGACTTTCAATTCATCTGTGCTGGTCCAGGAAAGTCTATTTTATTTATGTGCTTCCAAGCCCTTAAAAACTTCTTTTAGGGTACATCAGTAGGGAGTTAATAGAAACTTTGAAATATGAAAAATGCCTGTGGGTTAAGCAAAAACCTACTTGACCAACTTGAGTATAAAGCCGGTACTTAGTTGGTAGGTCATTTACTCTGGGAGAGAGGGGAAGGTGTTCTGCTGGACCACAGATAGCATTTCCCAGTGGGAAATAAGTTGTAAACACAATTAGCAGCTCTTAATTTAGGAAGCAGCATACGTTTTGTTTTGCTTGTATTTGTATAGTCTTGTAGCAAATGCTTCTAAGTCTCACTGCAGTTGGTTGCTGCTTTAATATTAGCTCGGTACATTTATTTGTACATATGAACTAGGTAGCACATATATGGGCCAGTATAAAAATAATCACATTTGGAAAGAGTGAAAATATTGAATGGTTTATTCCTTTCCTCATAACTTCTTTAAAAAAACCCAGCAAACAAAAAGTGCCTTCACAGAGGAGTATAAAACTCTGGTTTAAAATGTCTTCCATTCAAGTTTTTTTAAGAGAAGACTGGCCTTTTATTTTTCTTTTTCCCATTTTAAACAAAATGTACTTTCTTAAAGACTAAAATATCTTAAGCACCATCATACTGCTCTACCTTGTTTCTGCTAAATGGGATTATAAGGGATTTAATTCTGTGAGAATTTCTGTGTTGCAGGGGGTGACTTTTTACAGCATGCTAGAGTGAGTGGTATGTGACACTCTCCTCTGGTTCTCATCACATCCCTCAGCCCTGACCTAGGGTTTCCCTCAGTGCCAATACATGAGCATCCCAGGGAATTTTGGATCAGGCAGGATGGGAGAGCAAGAAGGTGGGTCAGCAGTATAAAACCTGACTTGAACACTGGGTAGTTAGAAGCAAATTGTATTGATTTTTCTTTGCAGGACTGATGGTTTTGAAAGCCACTTGCTGTGCAGCTTTAAGCCTCTTCTGCCATATGTGTAGTCAGTAAATGTTAGCTACTCAGCCAGCACCACTCACACTGATCCACCATGCCTTGGAGCACCTTGAAATACACTTCAGGGCTGCTCCAGCTTAAAAGTTAAGCAGGTGCTTACGTGCTTGGGTGGATCGGAGACTTAGAGGCACTACCTTAGCCCCTGTCTGAGCGCAAATGCCATCCGTACTTTTTTTAGCAAAATATTATCCCTGCCTTCTTTGTCTTCCCAGTTTCATCACTCTCTTTCTGGCTTTTTCCAAGCTAAGTGATTTTTCTGGCATGGTGAACGTGCTGCATGTAGTAAGAACCACAACTTGAAATGGAATATAAATAGAGAGGGAGAGTAGCTGTTCTGATTGCCATGGAGCATAGCAAGCAAACAAACTTCAGGAATTTTGGAGACTCAGCTAGATTGTTATATATTTACTTGTTTTTAGTATTTTTTTAAAGAGGACTTTGAAATTCTGAGTTATATTAAGGAGATTTAGGTGCAGAATTTGAATCTTGGGGCTGTCCTATTTTAAGATACCACCGCTGCCCTTAATTTGTCACAAAGAGAAATTATTTGGCCAAGATGCTGAATTCTTGAACAGCATCTTTGAGGTAGGAGGTGTATAAAATTTGTTTCTGTATCTCCTTTTCTTTCTTCCCATGTCAGTTTTGTAAGTTCCATCTTTGGGCACTCATATTATACATTTTTTTGGGTCATACACCCATAATTCTTTTTCATTTATCTTTCTTCCCCCACCACCACCTTTCCTTCCCTCCCTGACTCTCTTTGCGTCCCTTGTAGCTCTAGAGAACTGGCTTGTTTATTGCTGACAGCGTGGTTGATGCCAAGAAATCCTGACTCCTGGTGCATTATCGCAGGGCTGTGACGCAGGGCAGGATCACGTTCCAGATCTAGGTCTTGTTTATTTTGGATCCTGCTCATGCTGTGGAGCAGCAACTAGTACTTGACTTCTCACACTGCTCCGTCGGCTCCATCTTCTGCAGGCTGGGATCCTGCTGTCTCCTCATGTTTGCCTGCCTGTTCCTCTCTCCATGTGCTCCAAACCTCTGGGGAGCAGAGGGTTGGGAAGGGAGCTGAGGGATTCCTCGGCGTGAAAACTCTGTACTGGGCAGACCAGCTGGTGCATTAGAAACTGTGACTGGAGGGTAATTTTTTTTGTTGTGTTTTGGGGTTCCCCCCAAATTGTTTGGATTGCCTTTTTATGAAAGCAGGAATTGGTCTAGGAATTTTGCAGATTTGGATGTCCTCTGCAGCTGTTACGTGCAGTCCTGATTTCTGTTCATTTATCATTTCACAATTCAACGTGGAGGATTTTCTCTCTTTTTTCCCCCACTTTATTTTTCTCTCCCCACCTATTTTTCTTTTTTGCTGTGCATATTGCTTGCCTTGTGCAACAGATGTGAGGAACTGATCCCACTTCTATTGAAGTCAATAGCCAAATTCCTATCGACTTCGCTGACAGCGAGAGCGAGCCTCTGTCTAGGGAGTGAGGATTAGTGCTAAGTAGGAGTAAGTAAAGTACAATAAAATCAGAATATCCTACTTACTGCTTAATGCCATGAATTCTGTTTTGAAGAATTTCTGTTTTGAATCCCATGGCTTTTTATGCTGGTGAATGCCAAGAGCTGAATTCATGGGGGTGGGGAAGAGGAGGAGCTGACAAGCATAAGAGGGTTTTGGTTTCTAGAGTTAGGAGGGACATTGGTAGAAAGGAATGACAAACAGTCCGTGATTCCTTCATGACCCTGCGGTAAAAGGACTTCGGCTGATGGATGAGGGGCTTGGTTTGGCAGACAGGCTGCACTGGATCCACTTTTGACCGTGTCAACCAAGTGTCACCGTCTAAATCTGGTATGCTGTAGTGTATTATGGGAATATAAATAAACCCAAAAAAAAGGCTCAGGAAGGGAAAAATAATTGGACAGAATCTTAAAATTAAGAAAAAAATATATGGAAAAAAAAAGATCCTTCCCTTCCTGTGCTATTCTAAACACGTGGCTAAAATAAAAATAATACAAAAACCCCATAAGAAAACCCCCAAACCCCCAACAAACAAAAACAGGCTGAGAGATGGGGGAAACGTTTACTTTCTAGACGTTTTCCTGCAGGACCGGGTCATCCAGGTCTGCTCCAGTGTGATGGTGGTGAGCGGTGGTGGAAGCCGCCTTGCTGCCACCCCTTCTTTGGGGTGGGGGAGCTGCCTGTCCCTGTTGGCTGTGGGTTCCTCCTGCCACCTGGGGTGTGGTGACACGTGAGGGGGTGTGTGGACTTGGACCCTGCAGATAGCAGCGTGGCCTTTAGCACCGCTGCCTGCCGGGGCCCCACAAGGAAGAATAGGCTGTTATCCTGGCAGGGCAATATTATCCGCAGTTTTACAAGCAGGAAGGCTGAGGCGAAGGGTTTATTTTTGTGTGACTCATTCAGGATGGCCTGGGAGCCTGTGGCGGACGTGGAAATTCAATGTCTCGCAGAGCCCTGATCCTGTGCTGCCTCTCCCTGTCCTGCTGAGCTCCTGGGCTGGCACCACGTACCAGCCAGGGATGCTCCTGTGCCTGGGAGTGTGCTGCCGGCACGAGTCTGGGGCGGCGCGGCGAGGTGTGGCAGAGGGGTGGTGGGGGCTGCAGATTTTGGGGAGCAACCCAGCACTGCCAGAAAGCGTGGGTGCAGAGAAGCAAGCCCCCTTTCTGGAGTTATGAGCCCGGGCAGATGTTATGTGTGGATTTTGCTGTGCTGCTTCCTTGTGTCACCGCTCTGCCAGAACGCTTTCTTCGCTAGCTTTTCCTTTCTTTTTCCCTTCGCTCTCTCTTTTGGCCAGGATTTTAACATATATCACAGGCTGGTAGGCTAAGAGCCTGGGACTTCCCCTCACCACACTCAAAGTCTTTGATCTTTTGCTTTGGAGGTAACATCAAAAGAATGGCTGAGAAAGACAGCCAGTGCTGTGAAGTTCAACGTTCAAGTTAATAGCTTGACTGAAGGTTGTGCTGCATTGCTGGAGCCGGAGTAAACAGAGGCGGGTGCACACATTTCCCTGGAAATGGACCCTGGTGCTGCAGAAGGGCTTCATTTGCATTCACAATTAGTCTAGGCCCTACTGAAGGGCAGGATTGCCATTTTATTTAGTTAGGTGGTTTTTTTTTCTGTCTCTTTTTAAATTTCTCCTGCATGGGGAAAGCAGTGGGCTCTCTGGCTGGAGAGCTGCTACTTAGTACCAACACTGGCAGTGGCTTCTTCCACACCCTTGCAGCCTTGTCCTGCCTTGCTTTGTCATTTCTGGGTTTTCTCCATTTTCAGAATGTTTTAGCTGAGGTCTGATGGCAAACAATTACCTTCCCCCTTGTTTTAGTAAAAAAAAAAAAAAAAAAAATTCTTACCATTCCCTGCCTAAGCATACAGTTGGTAGTATGGACTTCCCCAGATTTTTTAAAATTCACTTCTGTTTGTAATGCTTCTGATGTGTGTGGGTGAATGACTGCACCATCCATTTATCCATTGCCATCTTCTCTATCCTCTGTGTGTCTGGGGAGGTTGCTTTGATTTTTTTTTTTCCCTTCTGCACTATAATAAGCTAGGGAATTTTGTATGATTTTGCATGGCTTGAGGTATGAGGTACAGCACAAGATAGTCACAAATAGTTGCTAATTTGGCCTTGGTGGTGATCATATTGTAATCAGAGTTTCTAAGGGACAAAAGACTGAAAACTCCAGTAACTTCCTCGAGGTTCTTGACACTTATGGATGAATTGGCCTGATGTATTGTATTTGTAAGTTTAAAACATTGTTATGCAGGACTGATAAGAGTATGGGTTTGTCTGCTGTGTATTTTGGTGTGTATATATGTGCAATGATTGTGAGTGTTAACTCTATAGTAAAGTAAAACCAAAGGACTGTTTTTTGTTTTTTTTTTTTTTTTTCAAACACAAGTTATATGACAGAGATGCATCATGGGTACCGTCAGTCCTCAGACAGAGTATTCTTCACCCTGGAACAAAATAAGGGACTCAGATGAGGAGAAGAGTTAATGGCCTTAATAAACTGAGAGGGGAGATTTAAAATTACTTTGAGAATAAAAGCACTTTCTGATATGGCTCAAAGTTCTATAAATTCACTTCTAAAATGAAGAAGTATTAGTCACATATTATTTGCAAATTTTTGACCCCTTGAACAGAGCTTCAATGTGGGTCTTAAATAACTCACCAGTGCAAGGGATGGGATTCACAGAGGAGCAAAGCCAAACAGGCACCCAGGTCCTTATGGCTTCTTGGAAAAATCCTGACCTGAATACTTTGCCCTGTTGAGTGAATTAACTGCTCTGAAGTGTGTGGGAGTTCAGGCCATTCGTGCCCTCTCGAGGAAATGTGGAATGCTCTGGCGGGTAATGACCCCAGTGGATGAGACCACAGGGCTCTTTCTGCAGGGACACTGAGGCGTGTTAATTTCAGAGCCAATTATCATTCAGAAGCGATGGCAAAACATCCAGCTCCACAGAATGACAGCCTGAAGCAGGTCTTGCAGGAGCTGCCAATCTTTTCCTGGACCAATGAAAGAGGTCGTGGATGATTGCATTGAGCTCCTTCTTTTTTTTTTTTTTTTTTTTTTTCCTTGTTCTCCTGCTTGCTCGAGAAATAATTCTTTCTCCTTAGTTTTTTTCTCTTTTTTTCTCTTTTTCTCTTTTCCTTTATAAATGCAACTTTTTATGCTGATTAAATCCGTACAAAGTCAAAGGAATTTTTCTGCAATACTTGGGTACATCCTCACTGGAAATCACTGGGAGGGATCACCCAGGGAATGGGGAGGGCAGGGCAGTTTGAATTCCCTCTGTCCTTCAGGTAATATCCTACAGACCAGCATGTTGCAAATCCCTGTGCTGCTTGGGGGCAGGAGGAAAGGAATAATAATTTTCAGTAGATTAGCAGCTATTGTATCATCCGCACGTTGCTTAATAAGCCTGATGTTACGTGTGAGAGGTAAGCTCCTTAGTGGGAGCAGGGTGCACTGTAATGACCTTTCGTGTGCAGGTCTGTGGAGATGAAAGTTCCCTCCTGAGGTTATGGGGTTGGATGTGCAGCATGCAGAAACGCTGACTTCAACTTACTGTCTTGTGCAGATGCTCTCAGGTCTATTAATGCTCTCAAAAAATCTGTTTAGGAACCTTGTTTTTCTTCCTCTGATTCCACCTAGGATAAATTTGACTTGGAAATAGAACAGAAATGCTGTGTCATGATTTTTAAAATAAATAAATAAGCGATTGCTATGAAAGGGGGCTCATTGATCCTAGTCGCTTCATTTATAATTATCCACATTTGGAGTCATCCTACCTCATTTTTAAAAAACAAACCCACCTCTCAGAACCCCACCAGGCAACTAAAGTGGCTTCTTGTGTCCCTCCCCACCCTGCTCTCCTCAACCTCAAATACTTATAAAATATAAGCGTCCACAATAAGACTATAGCATGTTGTAAGGCTGGAGCCTTTGCTTTCCCGGCTGTTCAGTAAATACGCTGTGTCTCTTGGATGTGCCCTGAGGCTCAGAAACCCGAGGCCTGCCCACATCGTGAGTTCTACTTTCCTCCTTGCAAAGTGCCTCTGGCTACTGGAGCTGTCGATGCAGCCCCTTCCACCCCCTGCCCTGCTAAGGAAAAGCTTTTTTTTTTTCCCCTTATTTTTTCTTAAGACAGCTGTGCAGCTGTAACAAACCTCGAATAGCTACTGTTTTTTGGGTTTTTTTTATCAGTTGCAGGTAAGGCTAAAACCTGAAATATTCATTTGGCACTTGTGGGTCCAGGGCACTTGGCTCAGGCATGGGAATCCTCTGGTGCCGCCGGTTTGACTGTGGTTCTCCCCATGGAGCCAGGAGGGATCCGTGTGCTCCCCCATCCTTGTCCTGAGCTTCTGTGGGGATCACCCTTGGTGTCTGAGCTGCTGCTCCATGTCCAGGGTTGTGCCCTTGGCTTTCAGAGAGCATCCCATAGAGCATCCCATAGGTGAGACTCCCGTGTGGTTTGGGGCTGGGCTGCCATCCCAGAGCCCTTCCCGGGGAATTCTGCTCTTTCCTCCTGCACAGGTTCGCTGCTCTCACCCTCCAGCAAAGGCACAGAGCGAGCTGGTGCCCAGCTCCCAGGACTGATTAGCAAAGGGCACCCCGTGCCGTGTTTGGGAGGGTGAGTAGCTGTGCATCCCCCTTGCCGTGGTGCGTGGGGCTTTGCAGGCGCTCCCCAGCCCAGGGCTCTGCCTCCCCTCCCCTGTCCCTGCCATCCCATCCCTCCCTTCCCACGGCGGAGCAGGGATGTGATGATCCTGGGGAGAGCTCCCACAGGGAGCAGAGCATTTGCTAACTCTATCAGGGTGCACAGTTGAAGCTATTCTGTATTTAATTCTCTACGAACCTGATTTATCATCCTCGGAGGAGATTTTACTCCCACTGCAAAGTCAAATACATCTTTCTGCTCAGCTCTCTGGCTCCTTTATATGGAAGTTGTTTTTCTAGTACCTGCTAAGTTATTTTATTTTTCTTTCTTTTGCGTATTAATATTGAGAGAGAGCAAACATATATACATGAACGGGCTTAAAAAGCACTCAGTGTTTCCAAGCCATGGTCCTTTAAATAAATAAATACAAAAGTTGCCTTGCGGGCCAGCCAGTTCAAAATGCCTACACTATATTTAGCAACAAGAGCAACATTTTCAGCTATTTGCAGATTTATATGCTCAGGGCTGCTCTGATGACTCCTTTGTTTCAGCTTTGGGGCTGTGGCATGAAAGTGTGACAGATGCAGATGTGGGAGCGTGTGGTGTCTGCGGGCCATGGGTTGGGCGCTTGCTGCCACCCGGATGGTGACAGAGCCACCCTCACCTCTCCAAACAAACCTCTGCCACAACCACAAGAATCTGCAGCATGGGGCACAGTCCCTCTGGGACATGAGTATTGCAGAGCTGCTGGTGCCCTTCTCCTCCCTGGGACAGAGCCACTGTTTCTACATGGATTTTTTAAAAAAAAAACAATCCCGACTTTTTTTTTCTTCCCCTCCTGCTTCTTTTCCACCCACACTTGGAGAGGCAAAATGCGGGCTCATGCATGTTGCATTTTTCCCTGTGCAGCAGAATTTTTTTTTTTTTTTCCTATAGAGCAATGTATGGTTTCAATTTGCTGCTCAGAATACATTTTCCATTTCCCCCCCCCAATTTGTTAAAACTGAAACAATTATTTTGTGTTATTTCCTTTTGCTGCTTGATTTTTGTTTCAACTCATTTCAGCTTGGGGAGTGTAGTTTTTTGACTGGGGAAAATTTTTCTCTCTGAATAAACAAAAAGCCCCCCCCCCCCCAATTTCTTCCAAACTTCTAGTAGTGTATTTTGTGCGTCTTGAATCTGCAGACTGTTCAAGGTGAATCTGCCAATTCAAGGAAAGTTGTTTACATTTAATGTGTAACCTAAAGTTACTTGAAGACTCAGCCTTTCTAAAGTCATGCCATGATTTATTTGGAATTTGTGGGGATTTGAGTTATTTTCATTAGGTGGTGCCCTTGAAATTGGGGAAAAATAATGCATAATGGTGTTAATTCTGGGTCATATTTATTTTAACATATTTTTTGTCTGCATCTTCTTTAAGAAAAAACCAACATTTTATGTGTTCTTGAGGAAGAGTTTGTGGAGCTGATGATTCAACTAAGAATATTTTTAAAAATACTTCTTCTAAATACCTAAATGCATATTGCATTGTTTTGGTGCTACTGGAGGAAACCAGAAAATAAATACACGGGGTGGCTGCCCAGGAACAAGAGGTGACAGCACAGATTTAGTGAATACTTCATTTGTTTTATTTTGATTTCATCCCAAATGATTCACTTAGTCCTCCACCTAAATATAATTCTTCCTACTTAGCCAGGAGTCATCTTTCCCTCTGGCCAGATGGGGTGTCTTTTCCATGGGTATCCAAAATAAATTCTTCATATTTTACTCTTCTGACAGACAATTGAGACATCCAGCTTTTATTTGGAAGGAAAATGGGTGCAGCAGTCTTGCTGTCCCCAGGACCTAGAGCCATCAGAGAAGCAAAAAGGGCAATTATTGATAGGGCTTCTGAATCCTGGGAAGGGAACATTTTTTCCCAGCTCTCTAGGAGGGATTTGGAAAGAACCATAATCCTGGGTTAGGAGTAATTTGTTACAGCAAGATGATACTTGAGTGGCAGGAGGATTCTGGCAGAGGCAGCAAGAGGGTTTTATTCAGAGGAGTAGCTGGTCTTGCAGAAGGTCAGGCTGACACAAATCCTACCCCAGCCCACAAGTTTTGTTTCTCAGCCAGCACAATTCGCTGAGGGGACTCTCGACCTCTTTTACATCTTTCAAAGACATCTCCACACATCTGAGCTAAAAGATTACTGCAAGGAATGTGGACCAGGATGTGATGCAGTGGAAAGTTTTTTTTCCAAGGCAGGCCTTTCTGGAAAACAAAAACCTCAACAGCAACCTTCCCAGTTTCTCCTAGGAGGTCAGAATATTGCTGGTTCCAGTCTTATCTCCAGGACTTTTTTCCTGAGGTTGCCTTAAGGTTACATTTTTGTGTTAAATTTAATTATTTAAAAAAAAAAAAGGACAAAAATTACCACCCCTAGGAAAAGCGAATTTGCAAGTTCTTACTTTTCATGAAGGCCTGAAGCCCTTGGAGCCATCTACTATGCACTTACCCCTTATTGCATTGAGGGCCCAATCACACATGGAAACCACAAGGGAGGCGACAGGAAATTTGGTATGAAATTTGCTGGGTTTACTAGAGAGTGGCTCCCGGCAGTTCACCCAGAATTGCTACATCGACAGGAATTTTTGTGGTAGTGATTAGAGTCATGAGTTTCACTTACCCAACACTGGAAGAAAATATGACTCTTTCAGTAAAACCCTCTTAGGCCATGTTTCAATAATGAGCAAACTGCTAAAATTCTCCTGGAGCACCTTTACTCAGCGATCTCATTCACCTGTGCCACTCATTCACTGGTACTTCGCAAGATCTGAGATAAAAATTTGGACCAAAGAGTGAAGAAAACCCTCCCAATCAAGATAGTCTGGGAGGCCCCTTTGGAGAGGGACTTGTCTTGCAGAGCATCCTTTTACTGTCTTGCCTTTGTCATGCCTCTGCTGGCTTTTGATAGCTGGAGGTGCCAAACACTTTATAGATCAACCCTTTATTGGCTGAAAGAGGTTAGGTCTAGATTAGGTATTAGGATGAAATTCTTTCCTGTGAGGGTGGTGAGGGACTGGCACAGGTTGCCCAGAAAAATTGTGGACACCCCATCCAAGGTCATGTTGAATGGGGCTCTGAGCAGCCTGGTCTCAGTGTCCCTGCTCATGGCAGGAACATTGGAACTTTGGATGATCTTCAAGGTCCCATCCAACTCAAACCATTCTATGATGCAGGACAGAGTTGCAGTGGGAAATGGTGCCAGTTCAGTATAGTGGTCATGTAGAGATTAATTTCCTGATGTGCTTCACTACCAGGGTACTGAATGAGCCTGGTTGTTGCTTCCCATAATTAGGAAGCACATTCCCATGTTTCCAGTTTCATTTCAGACTCCCAAATGGTAGAAGTGAAGGGAAAGATGGGGACAGATTTGGAGGGTCTCCTTTGCCCCTTGCACAGCTCTTCTGTCCCGTGCTACAGATCCATGTGTGGTGAGTAGGGAGCAGGACAGGGCTGACACATTCTGCAACATTAAAGCAGAACGAAGCTGCATGACGTCGGAGCACTATTACCTTCTGAGGTTTTTCTTCTTGCTTTTCCTTTTAGAAAAAAATTTAAAAAGTAGTTGCAAAACTCAGAGTTACAGCCCCTCCTTTACAAATAGAGCTATGCTCTTAACAGAGTTGGAAAGTTTTAAGGGAGGCAAGGTTCCCCTGGAGCAGCTCCTCTATTAGAATGGAGGTAGCTCAGTGCCATGATCTCTGTGTCTAAAATGCTGTCAGATATCTCTACTGCCTTGATTTAAAGGGGAGGAAAGGAATTATATTTTATAGACCATAAAATGCATTCTTGGACTTCATGCAAACACCAGTTACCAATTGTTCTCTCACTTTCTGGGAGATTGCCAGAATGAGAAATTGTGTGTCTGTACATCAAATTGTTTAGTGAATCTTGAAGGCTGGTTAAACTGTGAGTCTAAGCAAGATGCACCTACAGAAAAACTTTCTTGAGATTTTATGACTGTCCCATTCTTTATCTAATGGAAACTCAATGCTTAAATGCAACAGGACAGGTTGCAGAGAATATTTGGGGAAAGTGTCTTAAAAATGAAGGTGGGGTTTGTTTTTTTTTTTTTCTGGTTCGAAGTAGATAATAATGCTTGATCTTGTTCCTTGACTGAAATTATGCTTTTATTTGTACCTGTCTTTTGGAACAGCACTTTGCAGACATCTGAATAGTCCTCAGCCAACCTGCTGGCTTGTGCAGCAAGGACTGTGGGGGTCTTTCAAATTAAGTGTGAAAAAAGTAATGGTGCTTTCCCAAGCTCCACCCAGGATTGAGAAATATAGCCTGCAGTTACTTTGCTGAGATACCATGTGAATTGCAGAAAATAATGCTGTACTTCTATGTCACATGAACACTGTTCCTCTTGTAAAGCTAAAAGAATTATTTTAAATTCCTGCCATAGCTGATTAGCCTTTACGTTGCTTCTTTATGCTCAGTGTCACTATCCCAGAACTCAACTGTAGCCTACCATCCTTGCCTTCAGTAGAAGCAAAATTTACTTCAGTGTTTCAGTAGAACTGATGGCAAGAATACCTTTCTTCTGTGACAGAATGAGCAAATAATTATCTGCATTTGCTTGAACTTTCATAGGCAATAATTTTTGAGGAAGTTCTTCTTCTTCTTCTAAAACTTCTAGTTATTCTCTTTAGCTCTCACCCAAGGTGGCCTCCTCTGCACCCTTACCACTGTGTACAGCAAACCCGTGCAAGGGGGGTGATGCCTGGCGGTGGTAATGGGATGGAGCTGTTACATTGCACCTCATCTGAGACGCAGGAGAAGAGCCTGGGGAGAGAGGTCAGGAGCAAGCTCAGGATCTGCTCTTTCTGGGACATGCCCACGTGTCCAGTCGGGAGAGCTGCAGCTGCCGAGGCGCTGCAATGGGCATCCTCTGCTCTGTGTCTTCAGTGAGGCTGTTCCAGATCCCAGGGTTTCTGCTTTCAGCAGTCCCTCCTTTGAGATGATCTTGGGCCGTTTAATCACTAACACATTTCTCTAACTTTCAGCCAGTGGAGGACTCAGCTGTCTCATTTTTCTGCCCTAGCAGCACCTCAGCAGTGTGACAAAGGTGCAGGCAAAATACTGAAATGGGCAACTCAAGGTCCCTGTGTCAGGGACTTCTTTGTGTTACTGGAAGGGAAGGAGACAAGGTCACTCAAATTCTCAATAATGAGAGAATTACAGGACATTTTAAATTTGGTAGAGGCCTTACGTGTACCTGTCAGTGCAGGAACATAACATTCATCAGTTCCTGGGTTTTGTGCCTTTCCCCTATTGTACTTTTCCCCTATTTATATATTTAATTTAATAATTTATTTCTGTATGTTGCAATAGTTTAAAGGATCATGTTAGTAAAATAAAAAGTGGAGATATATGATAAACACTTCCATGTTTTACAATTTTATGCTTTAATTTCTTGAATGCTCTGGGGAAATCTTTTGTGTGGAAAGGATCGGTCTCACTGAAATCAACCTTGCTGCTTTTGTTTTGAGCAGCTCCCCTGTGCCTCGTGGTGGTGCATTACATATTCTGTAGAAGCGCTCAGCATCGTGGGTGGTGTCTATTACTTCTCATACAAAAAATTCCAGACATTGCAGATCTGCAAGGAATAGGAGGCCTTTAAAAAGTTCCTTCAAAAGCCTCCTTCAGTTATTTAAAATAAATCCTTCAGATTTTGCTCTCACACAGCACACCTCTACAAACAAGGTGATAACTGAATACCAGAAAAAAGGGATTGAGGTAAATTAAGCAATGGAGCAGAAGCTAAGGGTCTACATTTAAATCTTAGGAAGCTTTGTAATGTAAGTGGGACACTATTAGGTGACAGACCTTTCTTTGTAACTACCAAGATGAGTATCCTCTTGCAACTATTTTTTTGTCTGTAGAGAGCAATTATGGTCTTGTTAATCTTTGCTCCTTGTTGGCTTCCCTGTAAATACCAGCTCTCCCCTCAGCATTGTGATCTCCTGTGTTGCTATTGGATTATCTCTGGTTAAAATTTGTTTACATGTTTCCTCCCAGAAATTCTTCTAACTAAACACTGGAGAAACTCCTGATTTTCACGCTGATATCCACGTGTGTACTTCCACATGATTCTACAGTGCTGTTCAAGGGAGAGGCTAACCCCAAAACTCGGAACAGGAATATTTCTATTTGAGATCCAGGGGGAAAGTGCAAACTTTGGAGGTGTGGTCCAATGCTTAGGGGAGGTATTGGAGACCAGTGGCATCAAGCTGACTCCAGGACCCCTGCTCCTGCTTGTTTCAGTTCCTGGGAGCTAATAAGCACCAGCTGCAGGAAACCTGACCTGGAAAGCATTGTGCAGCTTTCCTTCTGTTTAAAAATACGGCCCTTTTTCCCCTTAACATGTTTATGTTTTTTATATGTTGTGGGACATCACTTGTAGGGCAATCTAGCAGTGAAAACAATAGTGTGACAAGGGGACAGGTCCAGGTTGGACACCAGTGCAGGAAACACCTGTGAGCTCAGTGCCATCCTTTCCTCCATGGCTGCACCACTGTGAGCCCTGCCCCAGCTGCTGGCCCTGAGTCAGAGCTTCCAGCAAACTCCTCTAGTGTTGGATGTGAAGTTTAGCTGCTTTTGACCAACTCTGCTGTGAAAACTTGGGAAAGATGTTTGTTTGCCCAGCCAGTACTCAGGAAGGTGGCTGTTTTAGGGGTGGCTGTGCAGAGTTTTTGGAGGTGGCTGTGCAGCTGCTCCTGGTGGGTCTGTGCTTTGGGGGACCCTCTGGCTGTAGATGGGAGGTGTCGATATGTAGGAAGGTTCTTGGGTTTTTGGTTTTATTTGTTCCTTTCTACAGAAAAAGTCTGGGCCATTCAAATGATTTGCCTTTTCCCTTCTGCTGACAATTTAACAGCCTCTTTAAAAGCTTTGGTTTCTCTCAAGTATGCTCACCCCGTACTTGTTTTAATTCTTGAGTGGAGGCCTGGAGCTTAACAATTATTTTGCTTAAGCTCTCTGAGACTTGCCATAAAACTTTTTTTATTTTTTTTTTAAATGCACACATGCTAATGATCCCCATCAGATCATATTGTTAAACAGGGAATAAAGTACTTGCACCACGATGACATTATATTAAAAAAATGTTAAAAGCAGGCCAGCAGAGCCCATTTCCACAGTTTTGTTCTGAAATAATTTGCACAGATTTGTTAGAGTTGATTTGTTGAAAAGTTCAGTGTTTGTACAGGCGAGTCCTGATTTCCACACTGAGACACAAGAAGCAGGAGAAGAGTGAGTGGGTGTCCAGCGTTTGCAGGAGCAGGATGGTGGGAACTTCCCCTCCTTCTTACCCTTCTCCCCCCTCCCAGCTGCCCGATGCAGGAATGTAAAAGCACTGTCAGAAGGTTGGGAAAGTCAGCTTTGGATTTTTGTGGACTCCTTGCAAATCAGAGGAACTGTCTGGCTCAAATCTACATTTAGGGCCAAGAGAAGAGGATTTCCTGCTATTTAGTTGCTTGAGGAAGGAAAGGATTTACCTCTTTGCTGTAGCAGGACTTATTTTTTTCTCCTTTTTATTAAGAATATCATAGCGTAGGGCAGCAGTAGTAAACCTGTGAGAGCAATCACGGCTCTCCCTCCTCTTCCCCGAGGTGATGCAACTCGCCCCCTGCCCAAGCATCCTCCTGTCCCAGCTCCCAGCCCCAGCAAGGGCTTGGCATGTCCCTCCACTGTGAAAGAGAGAGTTGTGGAGGGGGTGGCTGCTGGGCCGTCGCTCCCTGGCCACCATCTGGATCCAGTTAGCTCTCTCGGCAGTAGGGCTGAGTCTCATTTCCTCCAACCAGTAATGTTATATAGGCAGTGATCCTGTTCTGCCCTAACATAATTGAAAATTATGTGTATTGTAGACTCGCAGCGCTGAAATGTAGACTTGTAAAAATCTGTGGCTCAGGTAGCCTGTGGAGATTGAATTTGGCACACAATGAAGCTTTTATGTAAAGTAAGAATTATAAGCCACCACATCAATATTGTGTTACAGGCATGACAATTCTTGGATGAGGAGGCCTTGAATCAGGCTCGTCACCTTAAACAATGCTAATATTTCATACTTTATCAACAGGGCTGGCATTTTGAAGCCAGCAAAGTGGACTTTTTTTGCTTTTGCAAACATCCTGCCAGTGAAGCTGTGAGATCACTAGTTTGACATGGGCATTGGCTGTGGCCCCCTCTGCTTATATGACAGACAGAACATCTCTCCCTTGGTGGGGCTGTGAGGTTGTTCTGGATCCTAGCCACTCGGTAGAGCTCATGGAAGTTACTTCATCACCCCTTGTGCTTTACTGCTTTCCCTTGGGTCTGGTTATTTGATTTTATTTTGTCCCCCACTGGTGTATTGTCCACTGGTAGAAGTGGAAGCTGTCCATGTCTGTGCTTGTGTGCAAAACTGAGCCCTCTGGGTCTGGGCTCTTCCTGCTGGGCTTCATGTGCATGTCCAAGAGAAGCTGTTTGTGCTTTAGCCTTTGCACTGTAAGACTTTTTGGATCCTCTTTGCCAGGGGTGGGTAAGAGAAAGGCTTTACTGAGAATCCAGACTAAGGGTTTTAAAAGGAGAAAAACAAAGTGTAACAGTAGGATCTTCTGAAACGTTCATCTTGCCCTTAGGTCAGCCTGGTGTAGGAGCTGAAAGTACACACTGAAAGCATGGGCTGTTGTGGGATAGAGGTGGAGTGGGAGCAACCATGCCTTCTTGCTCTGTTTCTTCTAATGGAATTTATTGCTAGTAAAAAACAGCAGAACTGACAGTCCTGAAGGCTTCGTAATCCCTGCAATAATTACTGACTGGATGGGGTCTGCTGTGAGCTCACCCCTGCTGCTTGTCAATGCCTCTGTCTGCCTTTGGGGCAGTCTCAGAGAAGCCCACGTGTTTCTCAGCTTGTGTTTTAGGACAGCTGCTGACCTGAGCTCCTCACAGGCTGTCATGGTTGTAGGGATATTCTAGGGTTGCTTGAGACTGGAATGGTCATGGAAAAATGAAGGTGATGAGTTTATTTTTGTGGGTAATGGCTTGGTGTCTGTTCCCTGAAAAGCCACTGAGCTGTCATCTTCAGCTCTGGCAGTGGTAGCTTCTTGCTCTCCCAAACCACTGTGGACTTTGAAGCAGAGTCATGCACGTATCCTGTGAGGACATTTTCTTTTGAAGAAGGGAAAAATACTTCACTGGTTGTCTGGAAAACCTGAGGAAGCCAATAGTAGCTGTGACCCATCAGGACCCGTTCTGCAAAGTTGTGCACCCCTCTATGTGGTGGTGTTTTAATTACTGTCTAGGAAAACTGGTAGACTTTTAAAAATGTAGCAGTTGACTTGTTTAATAATAGTGCCATCTGAAAGGCTGTAACGGTATCAGATTTCCCCTCAAGTTTAAAAATTGGCTCTCAGTTGGCTTAGGCTTTGGGTCCAAATTCTACACACTTGGTTTGCATTTTTGTGCACTTTTTTGAAACCACAAAGGGTTAGAAAGTTGCTTTAACATCATCTCAACTTTAAAATTTATGTTGTGGTCACATATATTGAAGAGCAGGGATTTGATGCAAGTGATCAAATATCTGGAGGCTTACAATCAAGTCATAAGAGTTAGAAATATTGCTTATGGGTTGTCTAGTTCTGCTTTGTTTGGGTTTTATTTCTTGTTTTTAAGAAGTGCTGAAACATTCTGGTCCACATTGCACAAATCCCAAATGTGAACATGAATAAAAACAAGACTTCTTGGAACTTTTGGAACTCATATGGGGCACAAATCCAGAGTATGGCTTTGTTTATTTGCATTCCAGTAGCGCAGAAAACTCAGGCCCTCCAAATGATTGGTAACACATTCTCCTGCTGGCTTCTGATTTTGGGCACCTCAGTACCCAGAGTCTTGCAGCAAACAGGCCTTGCATGTGAGCAAATGTTTTAGATAGTGATGTGCTGAAAGCATGGAACCAGGTCTCCTTCCTTCCTTCCTTCGTGGACATTGAGATAGAGCTTCCCTTGTTCGCCTGGAGTGGCAGCAGCTGTTTGTGCATGGTGCTTCTTCAAGATTACTCTTATTTAAAAAAAAAAAACAAAAAAACCCCAACAAAAGAAACAAACAAAACTCCAAAAAACAACCAAACAAAAAAAAAAAAACCTTAACTATTTCTCTAGTAGGTATTTTCTAGGAATAGATCTGTCAGGTCAACCAGCATCTAGTGCTAAAGAGGAGCTGCTGCAGTGGCCTGATCTAAGTGTGCAGCTGCTTGTCTTAGTTCTGGGAGGGGGCTGAATGTACACATTTCTTACAGCACGACGCAGGGCTTTTAGAAGTCCTGCATTAACTGGGACTGTAACTAACTGGGACAGCACAGTACAGTGCAAAGAGAAAAGCTTGGGCTGAAATTATATTTAGATGTACAGCACAGGAGTTTGTTTGGGATAACTAATTTCTCCGTGGATCTGCTTTTGTTCAGAATCTAGCACTTCTGGTGCAGCGAGCTGAAGCTTTTCTTTCTTCTGAATCAGTACCCCTTTGTGCTGCAGACATGGCACCTGGGTGTGTTCAGCCTGTCTGCTGGTGGCAGTGCCACAGAGTTGTGGCTGTCATGAAACCTGGGTTGTCTGACAGAAGATAAGCAAGAAGAAAATTCATGGTGTCTTCCAGAAATTGTGAAAAGTAAAGAAAATAGGTGCTAAGACCCAGCAGCGCTGGGTCTTTTTGGGATAGTGCTCTGTCTTTAGGGCTCATACAGCACTGGGGAGTTGGAGCAGTTGACTTAGTACATCTGTTGAAAGAAGGCTGACAGATGACCCATTCAGTAATGAGACCATATTCTTAATTCATGACATGTTTTCCCTCTCCTGACACTGATATCCACCTTTCCCCTTGTCCCATCCTCTCCATGCTTATTATATTTTGTTTCTTTGTGGGTTTTATTCTACTTCTAGATTTGCTATGATTAGTAAAATTAATGTAGTACTGTCTTTGCAATTTGCTTTATTTTCTTATTCCTGAACTGTAACACAGTGGTATGAAATCATTAGTTCTGTACAGATTTTGTCTCCACAAACATGTAAGGTTGTCTTAATTTTTTATTTCAGTTCCTTGCATAAATTTTAATTTATACTTTTTTATCCATGTTACCTAAGATTTGTTATTATTTTTTTTGCCTTTATTTTCTGAACTCATTTTTCTTTTCCCATTTTTGTTTCCTCCATCCAGTATCTGCAGATGAAATGGCCACTGCTTGATGTTCAGGCAGGGAGCCTTCAGAGTAGACAAGCCCTCAAGGATGCTAGGTCTCCATCTCCAGCACACATCGTTGTAAGTAAACGCAGAAAGATGTTCTTCCTTTGTTTTTTAAAAAAGGCATTTGACATTAATGGCATTGGTTGTCCTCAGTTTTCTTTTACACAGACCAAAGGAGAAATACCTCAAAACAAACAAATCCCTAACAAGCCTGTGGTTAAAGGAGGGACTAATTTTGATATCACTGGGCTGTTTATGAAATTATCATCCATATGTCTTGCAGGAGACCAGGGAATCAAAAATGCTCTAAATTTACACACTGCAGAATTACGTAGTGGCAGCAGAGTCCAGTCAGGCTGGTTTACACATCTGACAGTGTTGAAGTGAAGATACTGTCTGGAAAGCATTAGAAAAATCAAAATAAAGCCTATTCTATGTCCTCTATTTAAAGGAATCTTTTCTAATTGTAAAATCTTGCATGAGAGTTTGAAAGTTGTTCAGGATTTTAACCTGGACTCAAAAGAGCCAAGTTCAACAAAGCACATGTTTCTTTGTGTTGTGATGACATCTCATTTAGTATAAACATTGTTATCAAATGTTTACTACTACCTGTAACATATAGAACTCTCTTAATAATGAATACTATTTTAAAAAATACTATTATTTATTGACTTGTAACTTAAATTTTCAATTCTGTTAATTTGTCTTGTGCTTCTGTTGTGAAAACAATGTTGAGTTTGCAATGCTCAGTACAAACTTAAATGAGAGTGGTTTAGGGGTTTATTTTACTTTCTAAAATAGCATCCATAGAGATCTATGAGGAAATGGTTTGTTTATGTTGTGATTTGCAAGAGAGGTGATATGCCATGGTCCGTCCTCACCCACAGCCAGTGTCAGTGCCATCTATTTTTAAAGAGCATCTTAGTTCTGACTATTCATCTGGAAAATTTACCTCTGGGGAGAATGGCGTGTAGTGGGTTAGAATATTTATTCTGAAAAAAAATCATCATCAAGTTTAATGTGATTTTTTAACAAACTTTTTTACAACCTTTAGATGATAAGGAAAATACCAGGAAAAAAACTGCTCATTCTTTACTTTTTGCTCTGTAGTCTGGAGCTGACATAGCTGGTACATCATACAAGGCACATATTGGTTTTGCTAGAAATCTCAAATCATACTAAACATTTTGAGGTGCTCATTTTTCCATTGTTGTCTCTTTAGGTTGAGAATTGTCAACCCATTGTGATGAATGTCATAGTTCTTTATTCAAAAAGAAAAAAAAAGATTTACTATGTTTTAGAATCCATAGCTTCTAAACCATTCTTCAATCCATCAGAGAGCAATTGGAACAAGACTGATATCTGCCCAGTTAATATCTAGTGCTGGCTGCTTCACTTTTTCAGAACTACTTTGCTTTTCCTTCCTGTCCACTTGGGCTGTCAGTGGAGGAAGAGATCAGAGAAAAGATGTCTGGCTGCTTAATCAGAAATCTACAGTCATCAAAACCTGCCATCATCTTACTCCTAATAAGAAATGAGCTTAGAGAAACTTTCCTATTTTAATTCTTTTCCTTTTACTGCTGTGCTAGAGAACTGACACAGGGGGTTGGGAATGTGTCTGGGGCTCTGGTGTGCTGAAGTGTTGTCAGGCTCCTAGGAAGAGATGGAGAAGGGAGCAAGAGGCTTCTCCTGGGTGATTGCAGCTGGGGGGGGGCAGGATGGGATCACCTGAGCTTCCCAGTGCTGAGCATCCACTGTCCCTGAGGCTGCTGCCCTGCAGGAGGGCAGACACTTGCCTTTAAAACCCAAAGCAGCCTATGCTGCTGAGGGGGTTGATTGAGGTCTTGGCTTCCCTGACTCTCTCCAGCCCTTCCATCCAGGTGTGGGTGAGGTGGAGATGAGTGGTCAACAAAATATACCAAAAAGGGTTCAAAAATCACAATCATTTTGGAAAATAAAGTGAAACCTGCTTCCAGGGAGGCTGAGGTTGATCTGCTTTGTGTTTTGACCATTTATGGGGTTCTTATGGGTCTATTTAAAAGCTGTTTCACTCTGCTATTCAATAAAAAGCATATTTACCATAGCAACCACTTAGGCCATGAGGAACATATACTACCTCCGAGATGGAGGCCACCTTCTGAAAGAGCCACAGCTGGCATTTGTAATGTGATCTTTTGTGCTACTTACAATGTTGGAAGGAGAGGAGGTGGAGGAGGGAATGAGGGGGGAGAGCAGTGGGTTTTTGGGAGGGGGGGTGGTTCTGCAAGGTTAAATGTTTATTTCTAGCAACAAACTGTTTTGCCTTGTTCTGTTAAAATATATAAATAAGGGACAGTTTTTTTCCACCCTTTTTCCTGGCACTGACCCCAGGCCACATTAATTTTGTGGAATGAAAATGGTCTTTTTTTTTTTATAAATAAAGTTAGAGCGGGTAATGGCATTTGGGGAAGATAAAGTGGCTGCAGATGCCAGTTGGCCTGGGATGTGTCAGGCATCTCTGGTGTCCCCATTGCTGCTGCTGTGTCTGCCCACAGCACCTGGGACCAGGCTGCTCTTGCACAGGGCTCTACATCCACTTCTGCAGCTGTGAAAACGCAGTTAATATTTTTTGTGGAATGGTGAGGGGTACTTCATGAGCATCCTGGTGTTTCTGTGCAAGTGTAACCTGTAGGGATAGAAGCTGGTTCTCTACCCTGGTTGCTGTGTCTAGTCTACACATCAAGTGTGCCTATGCCAGTTTTTCATCTCCAAATCAATTGGGCTGCCCTGAAGATCTGTAGGAAAATGCTAACACCTGCAAATCACTTCTTTTCTTTCCCCTATCTCTGAAATCAGGATTTGAGGCTAATCTTCATAGCTGGATTACAAAGAGAGGAAAGGAGAGTGTGGCGACTTGGGTATCCCCCCCCACCCTTTTTTTTTTTTATTTTTTCCCCCCAACTTTCTCTTTTCTCCCCCCCACCACCATTTTTTCCCCCTTCCCTTTTTAACCCTCTTTCTTTTTAGTGCTTGGCTGTGACAACCACAAGCTCCATGTCAGCCTTTACTCCCAGCTCCAATGAAACTCCCCCTAGGAGTTCAGCTTAATGACTCAAGGCTGCATAACATGGCTGTCTGTAATGTCTAAAGTAAAATCTGTTCTGTTTGTCAGCCATCCTCCTTTCGGATTTGTTTAAGAACATTAAGTTAAGACTACAAAAATTGAAGCAAAAGACCAGCATGAATAATTTGGCTGGATTGCTGTCCCCAGTGCTGAGGGCTGGGTTAATACTGCTTTTCATGGTGCTTGAGAGAGTCTCCAAGGCCCATAATGAGAAACAGAATATTAAACTGAAATTATGTTCAGTATGTCTTGTGGAAGGTACAGCATGAGGCTCCTTTTAAGACCGGTGCATTTATTTACATTTAGGTGCTTCACTCATCTGGCAAGACTTTTTGCATCTTGCTCTGGCACAGTCATGCTGCTTATCTGTGTCCAAAGGTGAAAGAAAACTGGGGGAAAAATTGTTTTAATAGCATATTATTAAGCTTGGTAGGTCAAAATTTTGAATTCAGCCTGCAGATACTACTATTATGAGGCTGGGATATTTTAAAAGTGTTTTTTATGGTTATTTCCCCTCTTTTTTTCCTGACCTTTTAATTTCATTGAAGGTATTAAGATTTTGTGAAGCAGTCTTAGCAGGAAGTTTTGGGTATAAAGCAGACCCTAGCTGGGTGTCTTGCTCTCAGGGGTGGGATGCTAGTTGTGCTGGAGTCCCATGGTCAGTGTACACCTGATCTCATCCACATGTGTGCTGCCAGCATGGTGATAAGGATGAGAGATGGGTGATGTAGGAGTGGGAATCTCACATAAACATTTTCTGTTGCAGCCTGGACAGGCAGGTGAACACGAGCAAGTTATGTCTGTGTGAGGATCTCTGAAATCTGCTCTCTGCACAAAGTTAGCTCCTTTAAAAACCTTTTTTATCTGTGTACGTTCCTACAACCTTAAGGAGAAAATCAGTGCTGTTCTTCTCTGTTTTCTGCAAAGTAAATACCTGACTCAGTCATACCCTGTTTTGGGCAGGAGTGTGGGTGAAGGACCAGTCCTGAGATCCTGCCTCCTGCAGGCTGTGCAAAGGCTTGCTTTTAACTTCCTTTGTACCTGACAAAAACATTCAGAAGCCAAGATGATGGTGGCTCAGTACAACACATTCCTTATAAAAAACTGAGGGGTTTAAGAAATTCCTGCATTTTGAAGTAAATGTCAATGTCAACCTCAGGAGGAGGACTACCAGTACTTTTTGGCCTAATATGTAAGGAACACAGCCATATAGTAGACTGAATCACCAAGAACAAAGAATCACTGTGCAGTAGTGTATCTGGATTTTTTTTTTTTTTTAAGTAAAAATGTTTTTTTAAAACCCAATGTGACAAGCAAAACTGAAGGCAAAACCATCTGAAACATACTGACTATTCTCAGCCTCTTCAATGAGCGGGCATCTGGGACCTCTGGGTGGTTTGGAGAGATCAGGAGTTTTTTTCCCAGAGCAACTGGAGTTGAAGCTGCACAGTCTGCCCTGCCCATTCCCTAATTTTTTTTTTTTTTGTCTGATGTGGTTTGTACTTCTGCATTTTAAAGAAAAAACAAATGCCCACTAGTAGCAGTTAGGTTTATCTTAGGCAGATTTTAAAATGCACCTACAGTGTCACTCCAGACGGGTTGGAAGTAGGGTGCATCCAGAAATATGTATGTCCCGTATGTGTGGAGTCATCTGGAACCACAATCTTGTAACTTCCACTCACAGTGCTCTGAGAGGGCTTTTAAAGCTCTTGCTTTGTTTGTCTTTACTGTTTTGTTGTAGAGAGACTGTTCTTCCTCTGCAGTAGCCTCTTGAGATGGTCGTGGATTCCAGGCTGCCTGCAGCCGTGGCAGGACACCCTCTTATGTCTCTAGAGATCTGCAGGGTGATCAGGAACACGGTGGTGTTGTGGGGGGAAGGACTTGGCTGGGCATCATGGGTATCAGTGCCTGGTATTGAGAGGGACACGTTGTGGGCAGGAGGAGAGGGCTGTGTCTGAGCTGTCCTGTGCCCAGTCAGTCCCTGATGGCCGGTAGGTCATGGACCCAACACGCAGATCCCTGAGACTCACACTGCAGAAACACCCACACAGACTTAATTGGAAAGCTCCTTTAGTGACTCTCTCTTTTTTAAATACTCTATACTTTATTTGGCTAATTGCTCTGGCAATTGCAAAGTAAATAAAATGTTTCATTAATACATGCCCAAAAGTGTGCAAACATCTTGTCGTGAATTTTTGGAGCTTCTTGGAATTAAGCCACAGAACAAATTAAGCTTGCTGAGAATTTTGTGGCAGGATCTTTCACCACTAATTCCTTTTGATTTTTGGTTGGAGAGGGTTGCGTTTAAGAAAATTCTGTGTACAAAGCAGGATGTTTGGGGCTAAGTATAGAATTCACCTACCGGCAGCCCAATAAAATTGTTTTGGATGGGTTCCTATAAAACACACCCATTATATTCAGTATCCATTAAATATGACTGGAAACCTAGTGCTTGGTTTGTATAGACAGCAGAAGAAATGTGGGCTCCTTGAAAGTAATTCACTTGGTAATTTGAAATGTTTGCAAAATAGTTCAGACTTTAGGGGACTGCTCCATGCCCTTGTGTTTACTCTGTAACACAATGTCCATCCTCTACAGCCCTTGTTTCAGTATTGGAGCCAACTCCTCTGCTGTAGTGCTGAGACTGGGGAAATGTGCAGGCTTGTACCTCTTACTGTGAAGTGAGCAGGAATTTAATGCTTCTGCAAACATCAGTCAGCACTAAGGCACCTTCAGAAGACACCTTGGGGCTGGATTGGCAGCTGGGATGAATTGTCATGCTTGGTTGTAGTCAGGAGATCTGTGAGTAGCTTCAAGAACTCTGAAATATTTGGATGCAGGGATATTTCAGCTGTGAATAAATGCTGTAAAATGTATAGTACTGCCAACCCAAATTGTTTTAGGATCATGAGTCAGGCCACAAAAGAGCATGAGGATTTGTGGGGGGGGGTTTGTGTGTTGTTTTTGTTTTTTGTTTCTTAAATAATACATTTTGTATTCTCTTTATTTGTTCTGTTTCCTGAGCCTGTGGGGTATACTCTGCTCAATCTCAAAGTTTTCTCTATAGCAGTTTGTGAGCTTGCTGTGTGCTCTAAGTGGAGTCTGAGGTTCTTCCCTAAACACTTGACTTGAATGCTACCATGCCTTGAAAAACAGCAAGTATTGCTAGACAGGCTGTAAAACTGTAGGAGTTAGCAACCTTAAGTGTTGCTCCAGGAGAAGTCAGCTGAGTTAGGGGTGTTAGGATATGCTCAGCTCAATCAAAGCCTCATCCATTTCTTGTGAATCATCTGGTTTGACTTTGGGAGAAGCTGGTCCTTGGTGCTGGCAAAGGCTCTAGCGTTGAGTGCTGGGGTGACTTACCTTGTGATGGATGTCTGCAACATTTCCAGGCAGGGTCAGGCTTCTCTGACATCACTGGGGATGGCTCAGCAGGTCCTCCTGAAGTAGCAGGTTTATCCTGTGGATATTGCAGTGAACCGGCTGCAGTTTTGGTTTCCTGAAGAGGCTGTGCAGTCTTCCACGTAAGTTGGAGCCTTGAGATTTGGCATTTTGGTTTGTTATGACACACCAAAGTATATCTCTCTCTCTGACATATCTGAGTATTGAAGCACTCTGGGTGAAGAGGAAGCAAGACAGAAATTTGCTCACCAGATCATCTTAAGAAAGATGTAGCTGTGCTGCCTTCAGTGTGGTTGGAAGTGCATCTAGAGCACGATTCCCTCTTGTATCTTTTGTTCATAAAACAACCCCTTATGTCCCTAATGTGACACAAATGGGATACCTAAATTCTGGCCATTTTTGACTAGTTAGTCTAGGATACAATAAACCTGTAGAGAGCAACATTTTGAGAAACCTACATCAGGAAGATGGTTTGGGAGAGTATTTCAGCACGGAGGAACACAAGCTGCATTTTGAATTCAATCACATGTCAGTTTGTTATGCTGGAGCATGCACATTAAACGAACTTCTAGGGACTTGTATGGGCCTACAATGAAATATCAGCAGGCTATCAGCTCTGCAGCAGAAGAGTGGCTGTGCCAGGCGGAATGGGGAGGATGCAGACGGTCCATCCCCAGAGCCCCGGGCGGGTGTGAGGGCTGCAGCAGCAGCAGCTCGGCCTTGGCAGCAGGCGAGGAGCAGCAGCAGAGCCGGGTGATGCTGCAGAGCCAGATGGGTGAGCCTGTCAGATCAAAGTTGATGTGTACCGAGGGTGGCAGACTTGGCAGGGCCGCTCGCCGCAGGTCCTCCTCCCCGCGCACCCTGTCTGCAGCTGAAGTTCTGTGGCTGGATTCAATCTGGAGCTTAGAGAAATAGGTACTGAATAATGCAACCTCCTCTGGAGCCAGAGCCCGTGCTGACTGGAGCAGGAGCAGCCATCACGTGTAGAGCAGAAGGTTAAATTGGTATGCTATGGCCCTGGCATTTTAATTTTCTCCAAATTTCTTGAACCACAGTCTTCCCTTACCAGTATAGTTTTGGGCTTGTTGACTCAGAATGGAAAAGCCCAAATAGGCCGTCAAAGTAGCTGTCTCAGAATAACTATTCCTCATTATCTCTCCATGTGGCCACTCTTATTCAGCAGTAAGAGGTCCTTTGTGTGGTTTAGCTTAATCCGCTTTGGAAACGGATTAAGCTAAATCTCACAAAGGAACTCTTAGTGCTGAAAAACAGCGTCCACACGGAAAGATAATTCGAAATAGTTGTTCTGCATTTTTCAATTCACACTTGAGCACAAAAACTTTCCTGTGCAGATGAGACTACTTGAATAGGAACTGCCTATTTTCTGTCTAAACAAGGTCTGTGTGCTGTGTCCAGGTGCTATAGTAAAGTAAACAGCACGTATTTTTCATTAAAAAGAAAGGAAGGAAACAGGCATTGCTGGGCTCAGGACCATTTTTTTACCAATTTGCTCAAGCCCAGGATTATTTCTTTTCTCACCAGTTCATGTGGTTTGGGATTAGATTATTAATGGGATGCTTTACTTTCTGGAATGTGTAGAAATTTCTGCTTTCTCCTGTGAAAGAAACTGGAACTGCCTTGTTTAAGCCACTGCATAAAGAGAAGGAAGGCTGTTTGTTGCTCTGCTCTATGCATACCTGTTTGGCAAGGGGCAAACCCATTTTGGGAAGCTTTTGGGGAGCTAGAGATGTTACAAATAACAAGGATTGATGCCTTTGTAAAACAAGCTCCCACCCCTAATCTGTCCCCAAGCAGTGCTCTGTGCCTTATTTTTACAAAAGTAAGATAGAAATAATTGTCAAACAGATTTTGGGTTTGGATATCCAGTAGGCTGGTGACAGGGGTCTGGTTCCAGGGGAACTTACTTGGAAGCTTTGCTCCACGTAAGTGTCTGTACCTAACAGACACCTGTGAGTATAGTCACTGAGCACTTTACCAAGGTGGGGAAGCATTGCTCACTCTTCTGTTTCACCAGTGTGGCCAGAACAGATGTTAAATAACTTTCCCAAGTTGATTTTGAGAAACTGATGATTTCCATATCTGGATTTCAGAGGCAAGCAAAAAAGCCTGTAGCCCCACAGGAAGGCCACAAAAACCCCAGAAACTGAAGTAGTCTTTGAAATCTAAACCTAAAATCCTTACATGTATTGAGATTTTAGAGGAAAGTTATTTTGGTGTCATTTAGGTCCTTTTGTCAGATGTATCTTACACCTTATATCTTGGAATAAGTAAGTTTGGGGGAGCTGGACCAGTCCTTGCCTGGCAGTAGGCATGCACCCAGGCCCCCACCTGTAGGAATGATACGTGGAAAATGAGGGACAGGCTGGTAGCTGGTCACGGATGTGCATGGTTTGAACACATATCTTTGTGTGTGTACAAGAGGAAGGGTATTTTCTGACTAACCTCCCTGATGGAAGTAAGAAGTAACCAAGATTTGGGGTTTAGTGGTTTTTGGTTTTTTTTTTTTTTTTTTTTTTTTTGGTGGTGTTGTTATTTTTCTTTTCCCCCAGCCTTATCCCTCTACCTTCTAGATTAAGGACCTGATGGTGACCCTGGACCCTGCAGTGCAGGCCTGCAGAAAGAGGTGCAGTTTCCTAGGAGAGGCGAGCAGTTCTTTAACATGCTTTTTTCCTGTTGGCACGACTCAAAGAATTCTCAACTGCTATTACTGTGGAAACTAGCTTCCCCTTCCTTTCTACTTTTTAGGCCTTGATTCAAGAAATCATTAAACATGCGTTGATGTCTCTTGGTGCTCAGGACAACACTTAAGCATGTGCTCAAAGTGTTGTCTTGTGTAGTCACAGTTTTCTGAGTTGGGGTGCTGGAAACGAGCATCTATATGAAATAAAGTCCCTTCCTGACAGATGGTTGTGGCCTCTGTCTGTCCCCCAGCTACTGAAAAGGAAGAGGGAGAGAAGGAGTAGTGTGACCTGAACTCTTCTCCCCTGGAGCTTGTCCTTGTGCTGACATATTTCTTCCCAGGGCTGTAGGAGGAATAGTAGAAGAAAGGCTGAAGCAGGGTTTTGGTGTCTTGATGCTCATCCGCCCACTGGGAAATCTGAACACGGTCTCCTTCCCTAGCTGAAAGAATAGTGTTTGAGAAAGGAAAGAAAACGAAAACATTGCCCTAATCTGTGCCTGCAGTATTGTGTGTAGTGGGCATGTGGCTGCCTTGCAACAAGGAAATGATGGAAGAAAAGAGAATGAAGAGACCTAAAAGCCTCCAGATTTTCTTACTGTGCACTTATGGCTCCTGCCAAGCAGCTGCATGGAAGCCATATCATTAGAAAACCCCAAATGTCTGTAGTGAAGGTTTCCCTGGCGGCAGAACTTCTGTCACTGCATGTTGGGCATGTCTATGTGGTTAATTAATATTAAGCAAGCAAGAGTTTGAATTGCTAAAGCCATAACTGCTCCATGTTGACTCCTCATGTCAATGCTTTTCAGGCATGTCCAGCTCTTTGAGGGGGGGAGGTTTTGTACTGGACATGAAATAACCTGCTCCGTATTAAAGGGCTCTGATGCCCAGGACGGGTTACTTAGGGATAAGCCCCGGTGTGAATCTGAGGCAATGCTGGTTGCTCCACAATTTCTGCCCGAGGGGTGAACGTGAGGCAGCAGCTGCCATTTGGACTGAAGGTGTCCAGCATGTGGCTGGGCAGTTACAGAGGTGCTGTAAGCCTTGCTGGGCTCACCCTGCAGTGACTTGTTCCGCTCCTCATCCCTGGGGCACATCCAGGGAGCGTCCGCTCACACCGGAGATGGACTGTTAAACTCCATTCCTGCATAGGCAATGCTTGGACACCTCAGGTCACTCTGCTGAGGAATCTGTGGGGTGAGTAAACAGTGAGAAAGCGTGAGGGAGCAGTCTCAGCACTGGTGGGAGAGGAGAACAGCCAAAGAGCTGGTGCCATGTTCTTGTCTGGCCAACTCAAGCTGCTCCACGCCCGGGTGCTCAGCTGGGCTTGTGACTTTTGAATTAAAGCTGTCCTGTTCATTGGTGGTTGGATTGGAGGCCTTAGTCTGGGGTTGGGAAATTAGGTACTCTTCGCTTCCCAAGTGCCGTTCAAGCATGATAGTGGCTTCTCCCTGTGGACACAGTTCCACTGGTGTGACACTGTAATGAGCAGGTCAAAGCGCTTGGTGCAAATTAAAGATAATTTCATTATCATTTTATTGTTACCTGTACTTAGGAAGATGTAGTAGGCAAGGACCTGTCAGAAAAGCAGATGGTTGTCGCTGCCTCAGCCTGCCCAAATCCAGGGGAGATGGGGCTGTGCAGTGCACGGCACAGCAGCAGTTGGGTTGCTGTTTGTGTGTGGTGTGACGGGCACCGTATGCTCACGTCCCTTTCCAGAAAGGTAACGTGTTCTGCATATCAGATCATGGCAAAGCTAGAAGCGATGTACAGCTCCCCTGAGTCTGAGTTCACAGTCCAGACTGGTAGGCTAGCCTGTCTTTGACATGCATATTTAATGCTGTAGTTGTCTTTGCATATTTTGCTGGAGGGGACTAGAGGCAAAAAAAAATCCTCTGGTTGCTCACCTGTCCTTCAGCACAGGTGAGCTTTGCACTTTTTCCCTTGTATATCCATGAGACATTTAAAAGAGCATCATGGGTTCCTGACATCAAAGAGTTAATAGCAGTGAGTGGGTACAATAGCTCATTAGGACTTAAACGTGGGCTGCAAACTCAGAAATCTTGATAATTTTGGTCTATAAGGACACTGAACTTTCAACCCTAGTTCAGCAATAATAAATGCCTGTTAAGTAAGGCTTCCTTTTATGAAGAGAGGGTGGATGGATGCATTTCAATGGGCTTTAAAAGTATTGCTACTCATTTCAGCGTCTGCTGGCCGAATGCATCCGGGCATGGGAAGGCATTTCAGGATCTGCACAAAAAGCACTTTGAAGTATAACCTTTGTGGGCATCTTGCCTAAACCTGACTGCAATTGGAAGCAGCACTTTATCTATTTATCCATTTATTTATTTATTTATTTAGGAAGTATTTTTCTTTCAAAGTTGCTTAAAAACCAAAAAACAACAACAAAAATCACACACACACACACACACACACAAATAAACCTGTGAGCAATTAAATGAAAATGCAGTTTCACGTGGATGTTTTCATAATCAAATGTATCTGTGCTGATTTTTACAAGCAGGGAAGGTGAAGCTGTGCTTTGGGATGGTTCTCAGGGAGCTGCTCAGCCCTGCCACTCTGGAGAAGAGGGGCTCAGGAATGCAGCCATCCTCCAGCCCATGCTGGCTGTGCCCACAGGAATCCCAGCGAGGAGCTCCAAAATCCTCCAACAGCCCATTTGTTTACCTGTAGAAGGTTCCATTACGGGGGCTAAGAATCTCAGAGTGGCTGCAAGTTCATAAGTTGCAATCTTCCTTGCCTTGAGCTCGCAGGTCTTGATTCAGACGGGCTTCTGCTGAGGTCCTGCATGGGAGCTGAACTTAGTGTGTGTGTGTGTGTGTGTGTGTGTGTGTGTGTGTGTGTGTGTGTGTGTTTTACCTCGCCTCTCAGAGAGCAGGAGGGAGACCTCCGTGAAGAGAGTGACAGGGTTTGATATAAACCAGCAGGACTGCATTGCTGCCATTATTCGACAGTAAACCCTTTCACAATGCCATATGCTGTGCATTCCAGCGCAGCAGCGGAGGGTGTGATATAGTTAAAGCACACTCGGCAAACAGGAAACGCTGGTGACCGCTGTGTGTGCTTTTCATGGAGATAAAGTATTGAGAGCGTAACGAAGGAAAAAAAAAAGTGCTGGGAATGGGGGGAGAGGATGGCAGGGGTGAAGGGGAGGGATGTGTTTTGGGCCTGACGCTCTGGTCATTATGAAAACGCAGGCAGGAAATGCAGCCGAGAAAACACTGCTTTGCTCCAAGATGTTTGTTTTACTCCATTACATGTATTTTCTAGTTTGCTGCTGGGTAGTGAGAGTGAGTGTGTGTGGTTTAGTTTTTTTCAGGGTGGTGTTTTTGTTTTGTTATTTTGGTTTTTTTTTTGGTTTTGTTTGTTTGGTGCTTTTTTTTTAATTAACTTTATTTTATTTTTAAAGTTCCTGCCACTCTGGCTTAGTATCCAACTCCTTTCCCCTGGTTAATAATGAAAGGCTATTTTAAGGGACTGGAGTTCAGTAACACCTATTTCTTACTGCAGGAAAATGGGGACATTGGTGTTTAACCTAAGCACAGTTGTTTTCCTGGGCAATGGCTCTGCAAAAGGCATTGCAAAGCCGCCTCAGAGTTAGGAAGTTGCAATTGCAGGGCAGGGAAGAAGGCAGGGGGATGGGACCAAAAGGTCCTCAGATGGGTAGAGCTCTGAATCATAAACACACCATAGCTTTAATAAAATAAATGAAGTGGAGCCTTTTCAGACGAGGGCAGACTGTATTGGGGCAAGCCAGGCTTTTAACGTTGGGAGTGAAAATTGACAGGCTGAGAACTGGGACATAAACAAAAATGTCAGGCCCTGGGAGTCTTGTTCACTGGACAATGTCTCAATTGTTTCAGTGATTTTTCGCAGGCAGCAGGGGATAGTGGGAGATTTAACTCTTTACTGGACATGTAGCAACTGGAGGTGCTTGCAGAGTGAAGAAGTGGCAGAAAAGAACATTTTTGTTTGGAAATTATTAAGCATGTCAGTAGGTGATAAGGGAAGGTCACACTGTTCTTTGCATACTTGTCTGCTGTTAAAGTTCGGCTTTACACTTCCTTAATTTTATTTAGGTTTTGCTCCTTGCTTGAAAAAAGCTTTTTTTTTTTGGATTTTTTTTCCCTTCTAATTTTTTTTTTGCTTTTTATCAGGAAACATGAGGTCATGGGGCAGACCAGTAGATATATAAAAAGAAGGGAAAGTGTGTGTGTGTGTCTGTGTGTGTGTGTGTGTCTGTGTTACATTTTTTTTTTAAATTTGTACTTCTTCATTAAAGGAGTGTCAGGCAAGCTTGGTATTTTAAGGCTGTCTAGATTATTTGGAACAGGCTGAAATGTGAGATAGGGAATGCCCTTTATTAACTGCTTTACTGTTTTGCTTAAGTCTCAAAATAAAAAGCAATCTTCAAAGAAGGCAGAGGAGAGGCAAGGAGCTTAGTTGTCTCATCATATTTTTGCTTTATTTATTATAAAAACAAACGTTGAAACCTGTTGCATACCAGCCTGATGTGGGCAAGGTCTAGAAAGCTGTAACTGGTAATTCTTTAGTCATCAGATTTTGAATGTGTGTTTTGTTGTGGGCAGGGGGGAGGAGGGTGAGATGCAAACCAAAGTTGCTTCTTCAGGGCGCAAAAGCTGTTGAGGTTTATTTGCAGGAAGATAAACCTCTTTTAATAAAATGTGGGTCTTGTCTCAGTTGAGTGAAGTTGAAACATTTTGCAGGCTGGAAGCCAACTCACTTGGTGTGCAGCAGCCCGGTATTAAAGGTCTGGGATGTGCTGAGGTTGCTTTAGCTTAATTTATGGAATAATAATGTATCCAATTTTTATATCCACGCATCCTCTGGCTGCTTTGTGTTCGGATACGTGTTTGCAGCCCCACACTTTCTCCTGCTTTCACATTTGTCCTTCCCTAGCCCCTGCCTGCTGCTGGTGGGCAGGCAGGAGGCTGGGAGCAGCCCAGGGCTCTCCACTGCCTTCCTGCCAGGCAGGAAATTACCTCCTCCATGACTGCTGCATGCAATAATGCAGCAAAACTTGTGCTGATGGACAGGCTGCTCCCCAAATTCCTGCTCAGGAGATAGACTCTCCTCTGTGATAAGGATGGAGAAAGTAGGCTCGAGCTCTCCAGATGTTTCTGTGTGTGGTTCACATGGATGGGAGAGACAGAAGAGGGTGAAAACAATGGCAATGTCCTAATGAAACAGGCTGTCTCCAAAGGCCAGAGCAGGGAGAAAAGTTGCTGTCCCTCCTAGAGTCTGGCCAGGACTGGAGAGAGTGGGCACTAAAAACACACGCTAGAGCTTCTGTGCAAAATCTGGCTCCATACGTGTTTTGAAGTGATACTGATTTTGGAGATTTAAAAAACAAAAATTGTTGACATGTTGGAGCAGTTGCTTCCCTGAGTAAGTATCCTGAATAGAGCTGGATTTAATAATTTATGATTAATCATTCGTGCAGCAAAATGAATTGCTCTTCCTGTTAGTGAAGGATCACTGAAGAGATCGTGATTTTTTGTGGAACTTTGTTTGTTACTCATGCACAAGTCTCAGAGTTTTGTCTTGGAGATCATCCACAAGCAGTTCCTGAGCTGGCTGGTGTTGGGGCTCCTCCGAGCAGAGATGGGGAACATGTGATACATTTCCGTCCCTTGGGTTGAGCAGTGGGTGATACTCTTTAATTAATAAAAGTTTATTTTCCATGAAGATTCTCCAGTACTTGCATAAATTCACTGTCTTGGCAAGTGTCCTTACCACTGAATTCATTTGCTGGTATAGTCACAGAAAGCAGTTGGCTTTGTCACTTAATAAATTTCTCCTGTTTGCTACAGAGCACAGCGTAATGCTGATCTAGCTCGGGTTGCCCTAGTTTTCTATGTTATAAACACAGAAGTAAAGAAATCAGTAGTTTAAAGCATTTTGTAAGGAGTATTTTGAAATTTCCACCTTTTTCTAGTCATGAATAACAGTCAGCTTTGATTTGAAGATAAACTCATTACTGATAATAACAGCCTGCAAGAGATCTCTGCTTCTCTGCTCCTCCCCATCTCCTAGAGAGACATAACTGCTATTCCAGGTGAAACAATGCTATTTTTAGTGCCATTGCAGAACATGTTCACAAGATGTCTGCTTTACAGCTGGACAGTCCATCTATGTGTCTGTTTAGTTGCCACAGTAGTTTTCAGGGCCACCTTTTCCTAGACATCCCAGCTAGCAAATAATTAATTTTCTAGTTTGGAGGAACTGGATGCTCTTTGTAGCTATGTGTGGTGTCTATAACCCTTCAAGGCATGCTCAAGGCAGCTCAATTGTCCAGAATGAACAGCATCTTTAACCTTTGCTTGTATTATTAAGGTTTTGGTGAGGTATAAACAGTGGGTCATCTGCTATTCTTTGTCTCCCACCCTTGTTCTAAGACGTGCCTGGACGAGCCCAAGGAGCTTGGGCGTCATGTGCTCTCACATCCCTTCACCTCACAGGACCTTAATCCTGCTTGTGGAGTTTGGGAAACTAGCAAAGCAAGAAATGGGCTAAGTCACACTTTGTAAGAGCTGGATGCTGTTTGCCTGCCTTCTGGAATGAGCATGTGCTGGGTGGTGTAAGGGTTTGGATACTTCTTGTTGCCCAGCTTCTCCTGTGAATATTGACTCAGGCTGGTGAGATACAGGTGTGGTGGTGGTTCAGTGAAGGGGTCAGAGAAACACTCCTGTTCTGGTTGGGTGTTGGGAAATGTGATTGAGAGATGCCACAGGTTTGAGATAAGGCCACTGAAGCAGGGAGCAGTTGCTTCCCTGTGCTGTCAGCAGGAGAGCTGTACCTCTCCTGATGGATGGCTCCTGCATGGCTCTGCACCCATACTGCCCCTGCACTGTATTTGATATTGCTCCTGCCTCTGTGAGGAGGGAGGAAAGGAATTTTACATTCCCCTTTTGCTGCTTGAACATCTTCCCAGTGAACATGGACATTCAGTTTGTCTGGAGTCATCCCTGCAGGCCACCAGCATCTCCTGCACCTCGTGTTGAGCTGATGGTGGAAGTTCTAGATAATGGTACTTTGCACTTAGGTAGCACTTCACATTTCCAAAGTGCTGTAAAACCCAGGCTCTCTATACGTCCCTGGGGAAGAGGGAGCTCGGCATTATTGCCCTCATTTATGGGCAGAAAAGCTGAGATGCGGAAAGGTTAAGTGTTTGCCCAAGCCTGCACCACAAGTCAGTGTCAGATCTCAGATTAGACTTGGAGTTTTCTGGCACTTGCTGTCATTTTGTGATCAGCTGCAGTGCGTTGCCCTCATGAGATGCTCCTTGTCAAGCATGGAAACTTCGTATGAAGCCTTTCGAAATGTGCAGAGACCCTGCTTTGGAGACAATGCTGTTCACTTCTGTTTATATTTTAACATGGACTTAGAGGATATTTTACAGATCCTTCCAAGAGGCAAAAAAATTGCCTTTAGTGGAGAAAAGTTCAGACTAAAATACTGTTCAGTTAGTGGTGACATCTCATTGTGCTGGACAGGCTGTGAAAGGCAGTCCTACCTGGCCTGAGAAGCACTCAGGTAAAGCAAAGTAATTTTTCAGTACCAGCAACTTTTTACAGCTTTTAGGGAGAGAAGGCACAGCAAGAGGCTCCGGTCTGTGGGAAACAATGCCCCATCTACACATGGGATTGCTCTTGAGGAGCTACTTGATGTGTGAGGATGCTTTTGTTGGAGAATGAGTGCCTCTGCCTATCACAGAGTAATTTGCTTTCAAAGTAGATTAAACTAAAATGGGAGGATGCTGTTAATCTGAAGCTGTGGGTTCTGCATCTGTATTTGATCTGGAATAGATACTCTCATTTAAACTTACATTTGTGTATTCTACATTGATTTATCTTTTTCATATGGAGACAAGGCCTCATCTCTCAAACCACAATATGGTTGAGATACTGAAATTACCAGGTTATTCAATGGGGATGTCAGTCAGCTCTTTTCCTCTGTTAGGTGATGCAGATTTTCAGAGGGATCATTTCCAATACTCTCTGATGGTGAATGGGCAATATCTGAATTATTTCCCTGGATGCCCAGCAGTAAAACTGGCTGTGGCTGTGCACAGATTTGCCCATCTAAAAGAAATGAATGAGACTGGGCTGGAGGAACATACTGGGCCACTGTTGAGGTTCCAGAGGAGGCTGTGAGAGTGGTGTCTGTGTCTCCAAAAAGCAGAGCCGGAGGGTGGCTGGGTGCAGGCTGCCTGGCGGGATGGGCAATGCCGGTGTGTCAGTGGGAAACCACAGGGCGTGGTGCAGGGAGCTGCAGGGACAATGAGTCTGTGGTAGGCAGTCACTGGTACCAGAGAGCCCCAGTTAATCTTGGTTTTGTGTGGCGTGGTCTGTTTGGATTAAAATACAAGGGTCGTGGCTTCTCTTCTCTTCTCTTCTCTTCTCTTCTCTTCTCTCTCTTCTCTTCTCTTCTCTTCTCTTCTCTTCTCTTCTCTTCTCTTCTCTTCTCTTCTCTTCTCTTCTCTTCTCTTCTCTTCTCTTCTCTTCTCTTCTCTTCTCTTCTCTTCTCTTCTCTTCTCTTCTCTTCTCTTCTCTTCTCTTCTCTTCTCTTCTCTTCTCTTCTCTTCTCTTCTCTTTTCTGAACCCAGACCATAAGGTTGAAGACAGATCATGTGTTCTTTTCGGGGACTTTCCCCCACCTTGCCCTGTGACTTGTTTGTGTGACATGTATGGGAGAAAGGCATTGTGCATGATCACAGGGCGTGTTCAGCATCCATGGGTGGCAGCCAGAGATGTACCTCTGTGCCCTGAACTGTTACACCATGGTGGAGGATGTCACAGGGTGTCCAGAGATGTTTCCCCTTCCCCCACTGCCCACATGCCAAAATAAATATCTGATATGAAAGTCAAGGTACAGAAGCCAGCTGGATTGTACAAAAGGTCCTGTCTCCTTTCTGCTGTTGTTGTTGTTATTTTTTTTAATATAATTTTCCTGATGGGTTGAGTGACTGTCTACAGTAGAATAAAGGGATGGAGAAGATATTTTGGCATTTCTTTGAGCAGTAGCGTGTTCCTTCTTTGAAATATGGGATTTTTTTTTGGTGTGTTTGCTTTGGATTTTTTGTTTATGTGCTCATTCAGGCTTTATATTCCCCACCCTTTCCCCCCTCCATCGACCCCCCCCACCTTCCTTTCACAAATGGAGGAAAGGAGAAATTGTGTGCATGTGTGTGTGGTGCCCTGCCAAGCAGAGAAACTAAACAGACAGCCTCTATTGCTTTTGCTCTCACATCTCTAACTTAATTATGGGGGAGGCAAGGGGTGTGTTGTGTTTAATGTACTCCATGCTTCCAAAACTCTGCACTCTCACATGCTAGGGGCTGACCACTGGCACGGGCTTTCATTAATATTTTTTCTTTACCCTGCTCTTCTGAATTGCTACTTTTGGTTTGGGGGCTTCTTTGTAACAAAATTCTTTTATTTTTATTTTTATAATTGCTTCTGAATCTACAGAAGTGCATGTCGAAAATCATCTCAATGTCACTAGTCTTTAGTTCAACAAGAACGCTATAGAAACGAAAGGTTCTGTCATCCATCAGATTTTCTGTTCCATTTGTTGAAGATGAAAGGCAAGCGAATTTAGTGCTCACTTTCTTCTCCTTCTGACAGTTATTGATCCTCCCTGGAACTCTGCAATTCACGCTTGGAGCCAGCCCTGTCACGGGGAATCCCCAATTTATTATGTGTGTGCTCACTAGCGCCACGTTAGTGCGGCAGATTTGCCTCCCTCTTTCAAAGATGCCTGTTAATTTTTCAGCTGCACCTTGTGCGCTGGGATTCTCCCACTTCTTGCCTGTTTTGCCTTACAGGACTTTTAATCTGGAGGCTGATAATGTTTGAGAAACAACTGCTCTGGCGTGTGTTTGTGTGTAAGTGGTTTCAGAGGCTTCCTAGGTTTTTACAAAATAGGAAAAGACTGAATCCTTTTCTTTGAGACAATGGTATAGGAGAGAGAGAGCCTGCAGCCTGTTGGTTTTTAGTTGAATTTTATGTTCATTAAAAATGCAAGATTATTAGGTTAGAGAGAGCCCCTCAGTTAAAATCAAGATTGTGGAGTAAGTGCACTTATTTGATGGCTTCCATCACAGGAAATAGAGCTGCAACAATATGAAAGGAATACATGTAATGGTGGGAAGCATTATGGTCTTCCGTGTCTGGTCTCCCCATTGCCTTTAACTGAAGGTATGTCTCGGTAAATGGGAGCAGAGACTCAGGGTTTTCCTCCAGTGCTTCCTGAGCTGACCAATTGCAAACCCAACACATGTTGCAGACTGGAGCTGACTTTATCCTGGCTGGTGTGGTGCATGGGCCCATGTGGTGTCCTGGACCATGCTCTGCTGCATGGATGTGTCCTGTGTGTGATGCCCAGTAGGGCATGGGAGCACCAGTTTTCTAAATATAGATTTGTAATGCTCTGTTCTGTTCCAGCATCTCCTGTGCCTCAGCATGGTACCTCCTTTTCTGTGACAGGATGGTGAAGTCTTACACAGAAATTTTGTGAAGCTTCTACTTCTTTTATGTCACCAAGAGTCTTTTAGTGTGGGTGCAGTGAAGGTGTAATATCTTGGATATTCCCTACTGAGGAATAACAAACTCCATGGCTCTGCCTTTTGTTTGTGTAAATGCTTATGAAGTTCTCTGTTCCCTGGGACCAGCCAGGGATGTGTGTTACTTGTGTTGTCCCGGTCCTCTTTTTTCTCCAGGCTACTTTGTTCTTGTGGCTTACTTAACCCTTGGCTAACAAAACATATTTCCAACCAAAATCTTACAGAACAGAGAGGAAAAGCCCCTCTTAAAGAGGCAAGACCTGTCATAGGTCAGGGTGTACCAGCTTTGGGCTCAGCCTGGGGAGGGCAGCTGGACTGGCCATGCAGAGCTGGTGGTAATAAGGCCTCCCCAGCTGCTTACAGGCTTTGCAGGAGGCTGGTGGGCCCTTAAAAAGGGGAATTTCACATCTGCTTTTGTTTATCCTTTTTGCTGCGGGCAACGCTGAAAACTTAATAAATTGCTTGAAACCTAAGGAAACATGAATATAGTAGTATTAGATAAATTACAGAAGCTTGCCTACCTGTAACATTTTTTAATAACATGAATGGGATGTGTGTATTATTTCTTTATAGAAAGTACACCATGTCAGCCTCTCACTGAGGCTTTCCTGTTTAAACATTCTGCTGTTCTTGCTACTTCTGCTCCTCAGCTTCCACCTCTAGCTTTTCCCAAATTTTAACATCATTTTTTGGTGGCAGGAATTTAACACACCAATGCTCTGAAGATGTGATGATGGTTTTTTTGAAGGATATTTATGAAGTGGTTTTTAAGTATTTTGGAGGCTCATGTCTGAAGGAACAGATGAAAGAAAAATCCTTGTAATGCTGGTAGCATATGCACACGTACAAAGAGTGTCTCAAATATGCACCTGTATTTGCTCTAATATTCTCACCATTTTTTCAGCCCAACTCTCCTGGCAGGGGCAGGGATGAAAGGGGAATTGCGAGAGAGAGAGACAATAAACTTTTAAAACAGACACCTTAGTAAGAGATGCTGTAACTTCAGATATTTGCAGTTCCTTTGTTAAAGAACTGGCATTGCACATTAACCTTAATGTAAGTGTAATATAGCATGTATCTGAGGCAGAATTGAAGAATATGAATTTCTGCAGCTAATGGTTTTTGAATAAATTCAATGCAATTGTCTGGCAGTTATTAGCAGAATGTGTGAACCAGGGGCTATGCAACACTGTATACTTTGAAGACCTTGAACTATTTCTACCAGTTAAGAGCTGTTAGATAGAATCTGCTGAAAATTAGCTTCATTCAGTTATCATACAATATAGTGAGCTGTTCTGGCAAAAAGCATTCTCTGCTAGCATTGAGTTAAAATAAATTCTTCTGTTCTGAATTGCAGATAGTATCTGACTGAGGTCAGATAACCTGTCTGCTGCACACGCACACGTGGATGTGCCACCCATACGTGTGTGAAAGGAGATCTGTGCCTGGATGTAAATATTGCCCTATAGCTTGCCTTGCTCTCGTGCCCACTGTGGGCAGGTCAGAGGCACCCTGGCTTTCACCAGGCACTGGCTGACCCTGCACAAGTATGTGTTCCCTGCTCCAAAACATTAGTAACGCTGCATTAGATTGGGCTTAATTTGGGCTTACACAAAAATAGCCAGTGCGTGCATTATGCAGAATGTCAAGCTGAATATTTGTGATGGCTTTTCCTCGCTTTATTATGGATCCTCTGAGTCTGATGGGTGGAAAGCATGGGAGAGGATGAGAAGGAACACAAAGGACAAGTGGAGTTTGGCCTCCCGTGAGCTGAACCTCACAGTTCAGTGCAAGCTAATGCGAAATTACGTTGCTCACTCTGGTGTGGCATCTAGGCTAATTTGTCTCGCTAATTACACCGGGTGTAGGAGTATGCTGATGCCATTAACAATGTCCATGACCCAGGCTGGTCTCCCTACCTGAGCTTTATGGTGCCTCATGAGCATCTCAGCTTTCCTGGTGCTGGTGACCTGGCTAGCAATATGTAAAGGTCCTTGTAGGCTCAGGCAGTAATACGCTGTCAGTGCTGTCAGTTAACTTACGTGGCAATAACACATGCTACATAATTATTTTTGGAGAAGACAAGTAAGTTACTTGTCAGTGTTTGCTAATAGCAGGTGTGTGTAAGACTGGCTCATTACATGTCTGATTCCTTAGTCAACAGAGAGCACCCAGGTCTTCACAGAGGCTTTATGAGCTGTATTTAGCAAAGATGTTCTCATGGATAAAGCATGAGAAGTGATGATTGAAGTTACATCTCAGGGAGCAAGGCTAAGGGGATGGAAGAGTGACCAGTGCCTGAGGAGGAATGGTTACGAATGGTTTTCTGGTTTGTTCTGGAAGTTTGTGCGGAGTGAAATGGAGGGGAACTAACTGGATTCAAACATGATTAATCCTGTAGGGTGCACAAGGAGTAGGGCAATGCTGAATGAAAGTGTGGGGATTCTTAACCAACTCCTTAAGCTAAGGATAAAGTCTTAAACAAAGCCAGGAAATTGGATTCTTTCTTTATCCTTCATATCTGCCCCAAACTGTTTGCAGTAGAATCACCACTCATGTGAAAGCAGACACCATATACTGAAGAGGCAGCAGTCAGCTCAAGCTTGTTGGCAGGAGTGGTGGGAATGCAAATGTCAGTGCATGATTTGAAAAATCTGGTACTCTTGGAGGAAAGGGCCTTTCCACCACAAAACCAGCTCATCCATTTTCCAGTAAGGTCTGTAGACAATGTATCCCACAATCCCACATGGTCTCTGGTGTATTTAACTTTTGTGGTTACCTCTAATTTGCCATGCAGACTACTAGAGGAAAGAGTTTTGGTTCTGTCCTCAAAGTGTTTAAAATTTAACTGGTAAAACCAGTAAATGTCGTCCCAGAGTTAGGCCATGAACTTCCATCAATGTCTGATGCCCTGCTGTGAGTAGCTACCAAAGGGCCTGTCTCTAAGAGATCATCAATATGAAACCCTGCACACAGTTGTTGTACCCCCAGGTCTTTTCACAGTGTATGTGAGTTTCAATATAAAAATCTAGGATAGATTCCCTGAAGGAACTGGAATTTCTGGTGTTGCAAAGTCCTTATTAGGAAATTGGAAAGATACACTGATGAGTGTGCCTGTTTAAAATCAGATAGTACAACAGTTCCCACCATTATTCTCCTTTGGAGGGATTGTTTGTTAACTAAGTTGGTGTTTCAAATTAGAAGGAAAATGGAAAAGAGCAGTAAGAAAACTATTTTCTTAAGTTAGGGTATCTGTAATATTTAGAATAGCAGTAACTGGGTAACTCCTCTTCAACCCAGTTACCAGTGCATTAGTAGATACTGGGGTCAAGCTGTCTATTTCTAGCTTCATGCTTCAGTGGATCTCTATTTAACTCTTTTCTCCACATATCCTAGAAGCTCTATATTTATTTAAAGTTTTCTCAGGTCAGCCATGCATAGAATCACAGTCTAGTTTTGTTATCAGGAGACTGTAGCAGTAACAGGCCCATATTGAGCTGCTTGCATGTGGTACCTCACCACTTGGGGTTGATGAGAAGTCCTGCTCTTGGATATGGAATGATCATTCTCACAGGAGAACCTTAAATTTTGTTTATATGAAAGGTAAATAAAATCTTATATATATAAGATCTGTGAAAATTCTGGTTGGAACTAAATGTTTTAATGTCCATAATTATAGTATGCTGTGATTGGTCTGACACTGCTGTAGCAGAACAAAAGCCCTTGCATGGACTGCAAGTCTTGTTAAACCTTTAACAAAGGACTTTGTATCATTAGTTGATAGAAGTTTAAGAATAATGGTTAAATGGCACAAATGGTGCAATTCCCATTTTGTATCCCATGGCAATTATTCTTTTATTCTCATTTCTGTTCTAAGCCTGTATGAGATATGAATGTTCCGGTGGATCTGGTGTTCTTACACCCTTCATGACCGTGGGTGGTGGTGGGATTTCTGTTGGGCTGTCAGCTTGCTGCTTCGTTGCAAACCTAAATTAATAGCATGGAGGGGATCTACTACTACATCTACTTAGCTGGGGGGTCAGCAGGTTGTGAACAACATTATCTCCAGTGTCTGCAGTGCCATGTTCCCCATATAGGCAAGACCTTCTTGCAGCATGGCCTAGGGAAGTTTAGAAAGGATCTTGGATGGAAATGCCAGTTGTTTTGTCCTTGTCAGCAGCTCTTATCCAGAAGCTTCAGTAGCATCACTGTAAAGTGTTGTTTAACAACTGTCTTCTTTGACAACTATGGCTCCATTGGTAATGAGGGAGCTTATTTTACCAAAGTGCTGCAAAGAAATCCAGAGGTGAGGGTGGGCATGGGTAAATTGCTTTGATACAACTTCTGTTTAATAGAGGCTGAGTTTGCACAACAGATGGATTAGCAGATGAAATTCCCCATTATTTCTTCTTAATTCTTTGTAGAGGGTCTTTACTCTGTCTATTTAAAAAAAATAAAATCCATTCTCCTTTCTGTAAGTTTTGCATGCTAATGACAGAGATGAGTAAAGAAAAATAGCCCATCCAGCTGCAGGCTTTCTAACACAGCCATTAGGTTTCAAGCAAGCAAACGCTGGAGAGAAAAAAATGCTCTCCAGCAATTGTAATTAAGGGAAGAGCACCAAATACTTGTAGCAATATGTCAGTATTTTGAAATAACATTGCATCATGTTTTACCTGAAACTTCATTAATGATAGCATAGATGGCCTCTTTATCTTGCCAGCATCTGCCCTATTACTGATTGAGACTAAGGGCCAGGCATGTGGAGTAATTCTGTTGAAATAGTTGTTTTTGTGTTTTATGCAACTGACAACCAAATCTGGCCTCTGGAATTTGCAGTCAACCAAGCAAATGAGCTTTGAGCTCAGTGTGGGGTTTGTTCTCCTTTAATGCAACAAAGGCAAGCTGCTAAAGGCAGCCTGCAGTAACACTGCCTCACGTTCAGCTGAGTATCCACCAGTATCAAAACATCTCTTCATGCTCTGGTTCAGGGTCACACTTCACCTGTGTTTGTTGCTCGGTGATGGAGGGAAATGAGACTCCAGGCCAGGGGCCTCTGTCTTGTCATCTGTTGACTTATGACCGTGGGTGGCCTGTACCTAAGCAAGTTGTAATAGGGGAGGTAAAGATAATTACAGAAAAGCCTGGTTTTGGTGGGCTGACCTTCCCTCTGTCTTCCTTCAGAAAATGGAAAAAGGTTAGAAGTGGCTGCTGTGTGTCCCTACTGTTTGTAATGGGAGCTGCATTTGAATGCTAAGATTGGTGACTCTCAAATTCAGTTGTCCTTCAGATGCAGGTGATAAAATTTCCACCAAATATCCACCTCTCCCAAGCAGAGAAGAAAGCCAAGGCAAATGATACTTCACCCCAGGGTGGTGACAACATGGGCTGTTTTATCTGCGAGTGCCTTACGGTTTCTGAAATACTGTAAGTAACCAAGGGGAACTGATGCATCCCTGAGCAAGCACAGAAGCACATTTTTATAATTGCCAGAAATTGAGAAGTGCCTGACAAGGTTCACATGGGAGGCAGCAGCTTTGCTGGGTGGTACCCAGCCCTCTCTGCTGTTTGATACCAGCTAGGGAAATCCTTCTGGTGGCATTAGTTGTTTTTTCTTGGTGATGTGTACTGAGCTGGTCCCTGACCAGTGATGTTGCACCACTTCACTGCCTGAGTCATGGATGTGTTTGATGTAAATTCTGAGGGTGGCAGGCAGCCCATTGTTTAAAGAAACAGGTTCCTCCCTCACACAGCCACCTGGAACAAGCTCCTGTGAGGCTTGATTTTATCAGCCTCAGCTTTTCTTTTGTTAGCCAGTGTTGTGTTCTTGCTAGGTGTCCCACTAGGTTTTTCAGAAGAACTCAATCTGTGCAGGTTGTGGGACAAAAAAGTCATCCATTTTCTGCACAGCCCGTCCACAGCTGAAACAAATGAAAGAAATAAAACCGATCAGCAGTGCTGGGGCTGCCTCTGACAAGTTGAGTGGACACAAGGGAAGTTAAATGCATAGTGTTGGAGCAAAACGTGCCTTTTGCCTTTGGTTTATGTGTTGTGCTTAGCTCATCAATTTCTGTGTACCTACTGTCTTCGTTAAAATTTTATCTTCTCCTCTCACCAGAAGTAAGCGCTCAGAAACATGAAACCCTCTCTTTTCTCCTCCTACAGTGAATATTAATTTAAGCTCATGCTCTCAGCTCTCCTTCCCTTTCCAATAGTAATTTCTGCTTTCTGCAGTTGAAGCTGTCCCTGTCTCTTGCTCTTCTACCAGCCCTCCTGACTCTCTCCCTGTGCTTTCATCCCTCTTCCTGAGTTGTTCTCAGTAGGATCTGTGGGAAGATAGTCTGGGCTGGTCCAAACTATTCTTCTCCTCACCTTGCCCCCAACCTATCTCATATATCTCCTTTAGGGATTTCTTTTTCAGCATTTAAAAGTGTGTAGTTTAAAACACATTTCTATGTTAATGACCAGACAGTGTTCATAGAAGCACAGCAAAACCAGGGTCTCTAGAGTACCAGGTGTGGGCTGTCCTGTAGTTGTCCCTGTCTGTCACTGTCTCACTGTGAAGAGGGACATGGGCTGTTAGTATTTATAAGCCTGCAGTTTCTTGTTCAAACAAGAAATAGGTGTTCTAATATTTTTGAGATCTCAAAGAGAGATAACAAATTGCTGGTGCTAAATGAAAGCAGTGATTTCCTTTATAATTTTGGGTTTAATAGGGTTTAAACCCCATTCAGATAATGGTACTCCCAAAATACTTGAATCCAAGCTATTATAGCCCCAAGCTTTGGGATATCCATGTGGATATCCTGTACAATACCTAACATGTGCTTAGCTGTGCATTTTAGCCATATGATGGTGTTCTTAGCCAAGTCAATTTTCTGTTCATTTTTTAAATTACCATGCTGTAAGACAGTGTTTCATGTGTTGTGCTAAATTTCCAAGTGTCTGGTCTCTGTTACAGTGCTGTTCTCATCTGTTAAACAGGCAATTTCTTTGGGTAATAACACCAGAAATAAAATGATCAGAGTTTGACTGAGGCAGCAGGATCCTTGAGAGCAGTGTGCCTTGGTTTAGCCCATATCTCCTGAAGGGTGAATGGAACCTCTTACACATCACACTTAATTTACGGTGCTAATGGTCTTGTGTGGAGTGGTAGGGGGGAAGAGGGAGTGCCTTGCAAAGCTCGGGAAAATGAATGTGTTGTCTCTACTGCAACCCACAGGCAGAGATAGTGGCTGCAGTCTGCTCACACCCTTTGGAGGGAGGTTGGGCTGCCACCCTCCTTCTGCTGAGGGTTTCTTCCACGCCAATATGGACAGGGATGTGCCTTTCTCAGCAGGACTGCAGCAGCTCAGCACTCCCAGCCCTTATTGGAAATGGAAATTTTTCCATCAGCCGACACACTGGCCGACCTTGTAGGCTTTTCCCTTCTTCCTCCTTGGACATGGCTGAAGCCCCAGCCTCCTTGCCCTGGCTTCAGTACAGTGCCATGCCAGTGAGTGCAAGGTTGATACCCCCACTGAAGCATGGACCGTCCTTTGCATTTCAAACTTTTCCCCTGCCCCAGCTGTGTCTATGTCCCTCAGTGTATGAATTCAGTCCCTCTGAGGAAACCCTTGGAGAATTGTGACCATTAGCAGAGGCTCTTCACTGACTTTGTTACCACGTGCTGCCAAAATGAGTTCATGTTATTTAGTATAAACTTACTTCCATAATTTAAACACTAGACTCATCTCTCCTGTTTATTAAATACTGTGAACAGCTGTGGGATACACTTCTGCTAAACAGTGTCAGTGTTGTTTTGGCTTCCCCTGTTTTCCCCCATGGATCTAATTTTGGCAAAATTTCAGGTGGCAAAGTGGGGGATCTGGGAGGCTCTTGGCTAAAGGGATGACAGGAGACACTTACTGGAGTGTCTTCTTGGTGGTCACAAGCTAGAGGAGATAAACTTGACATGTGAGTAGGTTTCATTATAAGTTTTGCCTATTTTTCCTTTATTTTGCTGAGAGAATGTCCATTTTTCTTTTGAAAGCCTTCTGTGATTTTTTTCTCTCCACACTTTATTTCTGGTGTTACTCATTTAAGAGGAGTGTTGTGATGTTTGTGATGTATCTCTCCACTACTGTCTTCCTGCTCCTTCTCAAACACTAGTCTTAAAAATGCATGAGGAAAAACTGAGCCCCCTCCTTGCTCTTACTTTAAGTAGTGATTTTGTATATTGCACGGTGTTTTCAATGAAAGCCCTTTATTTATAGTTTTTTTTTAATAATAGCCGTGGGTTCTCCTCACTCTGGGTGCACAAATCTAGCCCAGTTGTAAATTACAGTGCTTGCACATTAAAATAAATTGCAATGACACAGGGCCTTGGCAGCACTGCTGGAGGCTGTCCTGAACCCACTGGGGTCTTCGCTGCATGTTTTAAATATATTTGTTTTTTGCTGGATTTACAGAATATCTGGCACTTCGGCTCTGTAAGGAAGAGTCCTCTTTCAGTAGTGTATATGGAGGAGTTCTATTAGTGGAGTTTTGGAAGAGGGAAACAGGCAATAATTATTCCCTTGTGTTTGATCAGCCTGATACAAATGTCTTTGGGAAGTGAAGAAGGTTGTGTTGACTTTCTGAGAGTCAGAGCTCTCTCTCTCTCTTTTTTTTTTTTTTTTTTTTTTGAGTAGCAGCTGCCTGTTGGGGAACATGCAATTTTGGGGTAAGGAGAAAAAGGAGAGTGAGAAGGGGTCCCCTTACCAGGAAAGCTGCATTTAGGCCCATAGTTCAGCAGGTGCCATCATTCCGATGTAGGAGGTGAGATCTGAGAGACCATTCACATGCTTAAATAGCTTGCTGAGTCTGGATGTAAATGCCAGCCTTGGAGAAACCCCGAAGGCTGAAAATACAGCCTACACAATAATGTCAGACAGGTGCTTCCAGCACTGCCTTCACCTCACCCTGTTCTGGGTCATATTTCACCTACTCTATAAAGGATCTTCCATAACTTGATGGTTCATGAAAGACATTAATAAAAAAATTACAACAACTGCATAAATACAATGATATAAAGGCTAAAAGTTCCTGGGGCTGGGCAGGTTTGTAGTGTTCTTTGCAATGTGCACAGTGTTAAGAGCCTGGTCCTTGCAGTGTTGGCCAGTTCTACCTGATGTTTCGGAAAAGATCATCTAAAGTCACTACATTTGCAGATTTTTCCCTACCACCTGTTTTCAGGTCTGTAAATATATAAGACAGGACACTCATTCTTTGTTCTGAAGGCATGTTAAGATCAATGCCCTTGAGCATGCACCCTCTTCTGACTGTCTAAAAATTTGTTAAAGGTATAGATCTTGATTACATTCTCTTAATCCAAGCTTTTTCTTTTAACCCAGCTCTTAAAAGGAAGCATACATGACAGTACATCACACAATATCTCAGCCCTTTCCTGACATTTCTGTGGAAGTAAATGAAAGGTGTAAATTAAAAAAAGCAAGTGTTTGTGTCTCACTTTAACCTCCTGTTATGTTAAATGGCTTTATTGAAGAGTGCCAGCAGTGTTCTCAAAAAACTTGGGAAAATCCACTGTGAGCTATGCAATTAGTTGCCTTGGGAGCTGAGTATGGAGTTCATGATGTTTGATGTGAAAATTACATGGGCACATCTAATTGGGAGTATTTGCACCACACAGGATACCGAATAAAGAGGTGAACTCTTTTCCACCATTCCTGGTTTGTTTTCTTCTTTAGTTGAAGTGTTTACCTTGAACCCTTCCCAGTTGAGATGCTGTTTATCTAGGGATGTGGATTGATCAGTAGGTGCACATTTCCCTATGCAGATTTTGGAGGGCAGTGAGGAGAGAGGCAGAGGTGGCTCTGTGAGCCTGGAAGGATGAGAGGAAGACAAACTTCAAACTACCTCATGATTCCCATTATCATTCCTTAGTCGTGACTTGCAGTGCCTATCCCAGCCCTAGAGCTCTACTCTTTTGCAGGAGTCAATGGCTAATTTAGAGAGTCCCTGGCACCATAGGATCCTTACTCATAATTTCTTTTAGTGGTTAAGTTTTGCAATATAAACATATGACGATTCTTTATGCTGAAAGTGATCTCCAATGTCTGTTGTTCTTCGAGCACTTTCTGATATCTTGCTTTAATGTTTTTTGTTAGTGGTCCTCAAAATGAAAGAAAAATGTTCTGTAAATTAGTAGCTGATACCAGCTTGTGTTGTGAATGTATGTCTTGGGGTATCATTTCCTGCATTAAGAGATCTGCTAACAAAACTCAGAAATCCAGTACTGTCTTCTCAGCATTAAAACTTTTATTTTCTGTGTGTGCATGTGGATGTAGCTGTCTTCTTCCTCCTTCTTCATTAGAAACTTGAATTACGTGTTGGTCTTTAAACAGTTTGGGTTCCTTTTTCTTTGGTTGCAAATAAAACTTCCCTGATGAATGCAGATAAACTGTGAGCATATTTTAAATATTCCATGGTTTTGAACTGCAATAAAGACTCAGAGTAAAACATTTTCCAGTAATTTAGTACTCTCTTCAGTGCAGTTATTAAATTATTAGACCACAAAGGCATTCTGCAGTTTGATGTTATTAAGAAATATATTAGCAGAAAATACTCTATTATTGTCTAATGCTAATAATCAGCTAGTAGGAATTAGAAGAGTAGATGTGTAATTGGAATTCTTGTGGCTAATAAGATGTGAATTCTAAAGATATCTCCGGGAGAGAAATCTAGGTGTTATTATAAGAACCTGCTCTTTGTATTTAAAAACATTAGTAGGCACAGTGATGAGATCAGATTGATTTGCTTGAAATACCAGCGAGACACAATAATGGAGATAACTGAATAGCATTTTGATTCTGGAGCTGTGTCACTGTCTTGCACCCTTTTTTCATTATTTGCCATTCTGCTATAAGATGCCTTTCCCTGACCTCTGCCATAGCTTGTTTTTAAAACATTGATGTACCAGGCAAATACATACTGAAATGGTAACTCAAGCCACAGGTTTTCTAGTAGGACCATGCCCCTTCTCCTAGACAGAGTGGACAGGATATATGAGATTACAGTGTACAGATAGTCCCTTCTTTCTAGCAAAGAGGGAGGTGTCAAAAGCGTTTAATGACATTGAAAACTTCTCCAGTGCAAGATTTTGCAGATTAGAACCCAGTTGTCTGTACATATATCTGTGTGACATGCCACCAGTGGAGAGTGTCTTTTTCTGAACCATTTGCAAATATATTGCACCCTAAAATTGCAGCCTTTGGTTGCTCTGTTGCCACTGGATTTGGCATAACTGTGTCATTTGATGGCTGTAAAATTATCCACCCACAGGATTTTGTCCTTGACCCCTGCATCAGTGAATTCCATGGGCTGATTCCCTGTTATTTACAGTAAGGGGAGGGAGAGAGAAGGGTTTGTCTTCCTTACAGGGCACCTCCCTGTTTCTAGCTTAAGTTTGACCTTTAGAAACCTAGTCATACTTGATAAATACAATTTTCTGCTGGGAGCTAAGAGTATTCAAATGAAGCCAAATGTAGAAGGCAGTGAGAGAGTAATGTGTAATGAGATGGTCTTTATTTCTGAGCATGCACTGGCTCTTCAAAACTCAGAAACATTCTCCTAAATTCTTAAATGGGTTTTAATCTGTTGCTTTTGGCAGGGACCAGTGCCTTTGGGTTGGGGAGTTTGCTGGAGAGAGCAGGCAGTATTAGAAGTGGTTTCTTTGAGTGTTATGAGCTCCCTGTAGAGATGGTTGGAAGTTCAGCACTCGAGGAATTGTGTGGATTCTGCATGGTAGTGAAGGAGAAGTGGAGGCAGGGCCCAGGAGAGGTTTAGTGACTTGTGGAGAAGGACAATAGCAAGAACCAAGTGAAGAGCATTGGCCAGGTGGGCATGGAGGGAAGGAGGTCCTGAGAACCCAAAGGGACCTTACCAGGTCTCTCTGGTGTGCACACAGCAGGTGGGTTAAAATGCTGAAAACTGCATCTGGTCTGCTCTAGGTAAAAAAAAGGAAAAGCAAAGCTAAAATACAGGTGAGCAGAGGAGCACCTCCAGATCTGAGCAGTATGTAAGGGTTTCTTGGACTTGGTGATGCCTTGTGAATCCTGTTAAATTCTTAGGCGAGCAAGCAGTGATTAACTTTTCTGCAATTAATAGTGTATATCTTGATTATCACCTCTTATTTAATTATCAGATGCTTAGTTTTAGTTGCATGGCTGTCTCAGACAATAGGAAGCAATGAGACTGGAGGATGCTGGAGCTTCATGGGCATCTAAACTCTCCCAGACAATTGTGCTTTGGGAAGAATCAGCTCTTGCCCTTTGCCTTGTGCTTGGGCATATGTGAACCAAACTGAAGAACTGGGCTTTTAACACGTTTCCCCCCTTTTTTCCTGCCCAAAATTAATTTGAACCTTACATCAGCTTCTCTCTCCAGGTTACCATAAGACAGATGAGATGGTTTTGCTGATGTAAACAGGTGGACACAGGAATAAAAGGGAAAAGGTGGGACTAGGATGTTGTAGGCTTATAACGGTATTAAATGGAAGAAACAATGCATCTTTTTTGTTTTGGGTTTTTTTTTTTCCTTTTGTAAAGATATGTAATATTTGCATTTTATGAGGCTGCGGTATTCACCAATATAACAGGAACTGACCAGCTCTCCCTGCTTTCAATAGCAGATACTTTTTAGACAGTTTCAACAATATTTTTACTATGGCAGGTGAACTTTCTAAAAGAGATGTGTCTGTATCTCGTGGACAGTATACTCAGTATTTTTGAAACTGTGGGAAAACCTGTAACCTTTCCCTTCTGTTTGAAAAGGAAAAGTATTCTGTGAGCCAGACTTTGCTGAAAACATGTGCAGAGGTATAGCAAAGGGTTTCAGATCACTGCTTGTGTTCTTAAGAGTCAGAAGTGATGGAAAGAGAGGAGGGGATTGTGCTGTACACCGAAAGAAAGGTATGAGGACACACATTAGAAAACTGATCTAATGAGGGCATGGTGGTGGCCATTATGGGGAGGGCTGTTCTTTCATCAAGGCATGTTAGAATATGTTAGAATCAGTCTTCGTTTTTGTTTGTTTGTTTGGTTTTGTTTGTTTTTTCTTAAGAAAAGACAATAGAACCATTTTAAACAAATGTAAGTGTCTGCAGAAGAAATAGGAGAATTCTTAAGAAACATGGTGAGTGTACTCCAGTCTCCTTCAGAGGCTTCTCTTGCTGTGTCTTTCTCCCCTGACTTTGCCTGCCTCACCTCCCTACTCCCAGGGAGAAAATTTAGATGCTTTTGCTCAGAAGTGAAAGACCATATTTTCACTTACAGGATAAGGAGAGCAATTTTCTCTCACCTCCAGCACCCTGGGCTCCACTTCTCTGGATGCAGAATTTTGGTTGTTGTTCCCTCCCTTGTTGTTTTTTGTGTTGCAATAATCATTCTTTTTAATACATTTTTAATAAACAAGATTCGTTTCAGGAGACTGTGAAATGATGCTTCAGACAGCAGACAGAATGCCTTGTTCTAAAACACTTCCTCTTGTCATGTAGATAGTTTTATCAGATAAAAGAATTGTTGCTTTCAGCATTGTGTATTTTATTGTTGCACATGTGTGCACACACACTCATGCACAGTAATGCCCATTCTATCAGAACAATGGGAATGTAGCAACATTGAAATAAAAAAAAAAAGTTGTGGCTTTTTTAGGAGTTTTATATGCAGATCTTTTCCTGTGCAGCATAATATTCTATTTGAAGTAGAACTTAGCTCTTAGTTAACACTGAAAGTGATAAGTTGTCTAAAGCCCTGTTTAGACAGACAGAGCTTATTTGGCATCTGCATTAAGCTGTTTGACAAAATGTTTCGAATGTAATTAGTTCACATCAAAGGTACACCTCCTTCAGTGGAGGGTAAGATGGATGAGAACTAAAGATAGTGAGATCAGCATGACCTGACTGAAGGCCTTGCAATTTAAGGTTTTACTGTTTATTACCTTATAATGTTAAAAAAAAGAGAAAAAATGAGAGCACTGACACAGGAGTGTTCTAATTTCTGTAATAATTTTCAAAACTCTTTCAGTGTCTCAACTGTACAAAGTTCTTCACTAGTCATGCTCTTCTCATACCTCAAGAGAACATGGTGACCCCCAAGAAATACATTTTTTTAGTGAGACAAAACAGATGTGTGGAAATATGTTGTATTTGACACCTTATGTTATAGGACATTTCTGAGAATATTTTAATTAAAATTATCCTTTTTCATATACTATTCTCAATGACATTTTTTGATCTATGTTTGTCCAATTTATACATTAGAATGTTTGACTGTTAGGTCTGTAAAACCCAGCATGAGATCTAAAAGCTGAATTATTCCTCATTCTTGCATTGGTGCCATTAAACACTAGGGTGGCAAAGAGGGGAAGTAACAAAATATGTATGTTCAGATGCATTTGCTCCTTTATAATATCCCCACATTACCATTATTGCTTTAGCACCTTTGTGCATATTTGATATCTAATTCTGCCTAGGGCTCCAACTGTATCACCAGTGAAGGCAAAATAAAAAGAGTTTCTTACTCTAGAAGCCAGTAATCAACACTTGTGTTTAATAGCATGGGAATTAGAGAAGGATTGCTTCCTGTCCTTGCTTTCTGCACTCGAGTGGCTGTGGTGGTGTCAGCAGGAGTTAAATGCCATGAATGTTGGGCTGAGTTTTTCAAAATGACAAGTGTTGCTGGACACTTGACTCGGGAAGCTGGCTTGAAAAGACATGTTCAGCACTTTCTGAAGATAAACTGTATTTAATCACAGTATAGGAATTACTGACAATTAATAAAAGTGCCAGGCATCAGCTGAAGTGCAAGAGCTCAGCTGGTGTTTAGTAACTCCCGACTTGCAATCTTTTCAATTGTGTGTATAAGCCCTTTGTTTTAAGGGTGGTATTTTGAAGTACTTATTATGGCCATCTTGCTATGAAGGTACCCCACATAAGTTGCTAAGTAGACATTATAGAAAACCTGTGTGTGAAAAAGTTGTTGTGTTGATTCTTTTTCTGGATCGTGCTGCTCTTTGAAAAACATGATTCACAGAAGGTGGGAGAAGACTTCACCAGAGCTCCATGTAGCATTTGGCATTTTTCCTGAACAAGAAGTTTCTTTATGTGGTTTACTATGTATTATAAATGCTTAATTAGTATGATTTGAGGACTGATAAGTTTAATGGTTGGGAACAAGTGGTAGCAAAATTCTATTTATGCTGTTCAAAAGAAAATAAAAGAGTATTTCTGTAGTGCTACTGAGAGGTACTCTTACCCTCATTGCTGTAAAATTAGCTCCGTTCTTAGCATGTCTCCAACTGTGTTGAACATACTGTAGATCATTCATAGAAAGCAACAGCATTTTGGAAACATGCAGTATTTAAAATTTAAAATACTTGTTACGTGCAGTGATTGAGATTTGGTGTCTTAGGATCTTTTGGTTATCTAATCAGTGATAAAATTATTTGGTTTTCTAATGAGCTTGGAGATGATGGATTTTGAATCCTCTTCCTACCCGTTGGGGACGATTTTTTTTTTTTTTTTTTTTTTTTTTTTTTTTTTTTTTTTGTGAAATAAAAACTTCAAAAACATGTGAGGATACATTTGTAGTAATTTCATTAAAAAAATGGAGTGGCACATTTAGGCTGGGAAAGCAGCTGCTTAAAATATGTGAGAGACTCAGAAATTTTGAGTGGGACTGTGCCAACAAAAGTTGGATGGAGAAAATAACTGAGGGCTCACTTAAGCCTTAGTCAGGTGTTGGTGTGGACATGAGCACTGCCTGGCTCCATGTATGCTTATGGTTATATCTGCAAGATTAGAGGTGTATATCCATTTTTATATAAAGGATAATTCAACTAATACTGAATAGAAGATTAACCCCATTTGAGTCTTCTTTTCCTTTCAGAGCCTCTTTCCCCATCCACTCATGCACACATTCCTGTTTTTGAAATCTTTTCCTAAACTCTTCCTGCACAATTTTCTGTAGAAACTGGAGCATAAATAAATGTCTGTTTTAGCCTCCTTAGCAGGTAAGTGAGAGAAACAATGGGAGGTTTTATAGCCAGCCCTTTGCCTCTGTGGGTAGGAAATGAGTCATTACCATGAGGAAGAAAAACGAGGGACTTGAGCCATAAATTCATGCTAATCTCCCATTGTCAGTCTCTCTGACATGGTTAGTGACTCAGCATTATGTTTGCAAACGGGGTACTGTGCCCTTGGTGGCCAAGATGCCAAGTTGTTCCTCTCCATGTTCAATGGTCTTTGGGTGGATAGGAGGGACGGGCTTCCTTCCCAGAGTATGGAGCCCAGGGATGGCCCTGTTCCCACCGTCTCTGTCCCCAGCATGTGAGCTGCTGCTCCAGGGTCACTTCTCACCAGGCACCTCACTGGTCCTTGATGACACCCACCCAAAAACCTGCAGACACTGCTGCTGTCTTCTGCTCTTTGGGGTCATCCTTTTTCAACCACCCTTCTCAATATCTGCTATGTGTTTTGCAGAAAAGATTGGAAAAAAAAAAAGAAAAAGAGAAAACGGGAAAGGCAGGTATTTCAGAGTTTCCCTTCACATATCTATACACATAAAACCAAGTAAATAATATGCATATATATGTACAGATGTATCTGCATATGTGTGTACATATGTTTGCCTTTCCATGCTAATGTTCCCCAGTCTGTCAGGTGAGGATTTGGAAGGCAGCATTCCCACCCAGAGCGACTTAGTGTTAAATCCTGGACAGCGTTTCTCTGCACATCAACCAAGCCCATAATTCTGTGAAGGAATTATGGTGGTGATTCGCCAAGCTGTGTTGTTGCCTGTGAACCTTATGTCTATCTAGGCTTGAACCCCTATGTAACAGCACACATTAAGAACTGATGATGCCTCTTATTTGTCAACTTCTGCTCCAAACTTGCCAAGCTTTGAAAGATCCGTGTCTGTGCACGGGCAGACAGGAACACTGTTTTACCATAAAAAAGTGCCTGGAGTTTATGGTATATCAGCTCTTGCCTGCAGTCAGGGTAGAGGCCTGGAACAGCAACAGTGCTCAAGGTCTCTCCTTGGGATTTCCAGAGCAGGAGAGCTAATGACTTCTAACCCTCTCAGAAGTCTAAGCATGACTTCTGATGACAGGGAATGAGCATCCTGTAGCTTCAAGTCTACTCATCAACATTTTATTGTGTACGTTGACTAGAAAGGGGCTGGTGTTGCCATAAATTAGCAAGATGATACATAAGAACTCCTGTCCTTGCCATCTGCAACAAAGCAGAATAAAATATTCAAAACTCGCAGTTCTGCTTGCAGCACTGAGACAAGTCACATGCAGTCAGCTGGTGTGTCTGCTGTTTATTTCCATGCAGAATAAAAAAATAGTTTATAAATTGTAACTTCTCCCCATTCTGGCTACTAGGTCTAAGCACAAGTATGTCAGGCTTTTTCTGCAAATAGCAATCTCCTAGGATGTGAAACATTGTTAAATTATCTTAAATAATTCAATAGAATGTCAATATTCCACAACTCCCTCTACTTAGAGTGACAGGTGTGTTCAAATTAGTAGCCCTGAAGAATAAAGAATATTCAGGACATGCTTTTATCTCAGGAAAGACAGAACTCAGTGCAGCTGCGTAAGTTTTTAAAGTAGCAGTGTGAACACCAGCCTGCTGCCTGGATGACAAGTAATTCAAGCACAAATATTGTTGCATTTGGAAAAGAAGTGGTATATTCATTTTGTACCCAATTAGTAATCAGTATGTATTCTCTGTATGTGAATTATAGTCTGTATTTTATGAACACATGCAGGATATACAACATAATGTGTGAGTGGGTGCTGCAAAATACTGTTTTATATTTCCACACTAATTCTATCAAAACCAAAAGGTTTTCTTAAAGCAGATCATGTGATGAGTTCAGGCAGCTAGACTTGTTGCTCTATGTATTTTCTGTGTGACAAGTTTGAGATCTATTAATTGGTAAAAATAGCCCTGACAACATGCTTGGAACTGTTGGGGAAGAAGCTGCTGCCTTTTTTAAATTGCAAAAGTTATAGTGGAGTAAGACACTCTCCATTTTCTTTTCCATTACTCTGACAAAACAGGATTCCTTGCGGTAGTGTATTTTAATCTGTATTATCAAATCACATTTTTATGTGTCTGAAGGAATAGAGGTGAGGGCATTCAAGAATTCCTTTGGAAAACTATTGCAGATCAATGGTATTTTCTCGATACTTTAAAACTGTCACTTAAATCTCCAGCTCATTTGTTTAACCCCCCTTCATTCAGGTACTGACATCCTTTTGATATTAGCAGGGATGAATTAATTTGGGCACAGGAAGGAGGCAAGGCAGGGCTGCCCTTTGTTTAACCCAGTGGTGCCAGCTAGTCTGGGTCAGAATCATGACTAAACTCCAGCTGAGACATTTCTGTGGCTGATCAAGATGTTAGGGCAACACCCAGAAACATAGCCCAGGCTAGCTTGGCAGTGTTGTTTTAAGACTTAAAGTGCACATGCTGTTTTCATCTCAAACATGTAACTTACCTGCTCTGCAGTGAGGATTCAGGCTGAAGGACCCTCCTCTTCCTCCTCAGCCTTGTGGAACTTTCCTGCAAACATGCCAGTGCATTTTTATATGGTTTGTTCACCCACCGTTCCTGGGAAAGTGGCAGGGAAAGCCACATGAGCAGGTGTAGCCCCTTCCTTCCTAGCAGATCTCATATGGGTGCCCATGCCTTTGTCAGTGGCCCAGGAGGAGTGTAAAGAGGTTGAGGGAGGTGATCCTTCTTCTCTGCTAAGCCCTGGTGACATCTGGGATGCTGGGCCCAATGCTGTGCTACCTGGTACAAAAGAGGCATGAACTTAATTAAGTGAGTTCACCAAAGGGCCCTAAAGATGATAAAGGGACTGGAGATCTTTCATATAAGGGAAGGTTGTGAGAGATGTGACTGCTCAGCCTGGGGAAGAGGACCCAGAGGAATCTTGTCATTGTGTATAAATACCTGGCAGGGAAGTAAAAACAATGGAGCCAAGCCTGTCTTGGTGATGACCGGTGGCAGGAGAGCAGGCAATGGGCACTGGAGTCCAGGACTAGAGTACAGGAAATTCTGTTTCAGTGTGAGAAACAGTAGGCTTTTCCACTGTAAATGTGCTCAAACACTGGAACAGGTTGCCCAGAGAGATTGTGGCATTTCCATCCTTGGAGGCAGCAAAACCTGACTGGACAGCCTTGAGCAGCCTCCTGCAGCAGACCCTGCTCTGAGCAGGGCAGTTGGGTGAGACCAGAGGTCCCCCCAGCCCCAGCTGTTCTGTGATGCTGTAATCCTTCAAGCTGTTTGAACATGTAATTGTTGACCTTGTGATGGTCAATACTAAGGCAACGGTCATGTCCCCCTTCAAACTAACAGTCCTAATTTGTTTATGCTTCCAACCCACTATTATATTAAGCCATAGTACAACTGACCCCCTGAGAAGAGGTAACTGAAGCTTTTGTTGAAGAATGTAAACTGGTTGGCTCTATGCCCCTGTCTTCCGAGCTTAGAGGAAAAAAGGGGGCCACTAGTTTATTTATCTTGACTTAATATCTTCCTGTATTTGGTTGACCTTAACTCTCAATTTTCTAATGAAGCTTGAAGACGCTCATGAGCTGAATTTATTAATGCTTTCCTTTGTTGTGAAATGATTTACTTTTGTTTAGCCCTTATCACTTGCCCTTTGGAATTCATGTGTGTTCCTAAGGAGGAACAATGAATGGATGTTTCCTGCTCTAGGTGTGTGCAAGCTTTTCTCCAAAATTTGAGTGTGGAAGTGAAGCAAAGCTGTTAACCCAGAGTATCCTCTCCTACCTAGCACAGGTATTCTTTGTGCATTTTGACAATTTTTAAGGAGTTCAGCCAATATCCTTCATTTACTGAGTTAGCTGTGTGCTTCCTGCCTCATCAGCCCATGAGTTGGTGGCAGTTCTCATTGCTCAAAGCAATTGGTGCTTGAGATCCTGTTTCAGGTTTTTGAGGTTCACTTTTTTCTTCCTTAATTGTTCAGTCCTATTAATATTCAAAAAATGAATCCAATTATTATTTGGCTTCATTCCTAATTGAGTTTTGACTCCTTGCAGTGCTGTTCCGAAATATAGTCATTCTTACACCATGAAAACAGGGCATGTCTTGTCATTTTGATGGGCTGATTTTGATAAAACATGGCTTAAATCTACTCCTGCCACAGATGTACTTTTCAACCTGGTACTATTTTAATATTCTGACTTTGATTTCAATACTGCAGAATTCATACAGTGAAGAAATCTCTGGAGGATTTGGGGACTGGACTAGATTATTTGCCAACCTAAGAGTTTGTTTGGAAAACTAGCTGTTAGTGATGGGTTCCTTTATGAGGAGTATGAAGAAAGGACTCTTATGTGAGAATACAGAGGATGGCAGAACAACATTGTAAGAGCCCCTCAGAGTTTCTGGAGTTACCTTCTGTTTTCACTAATAATATTGGAATTTGATAATGAATTTCCTCACTGTTATCAATTTAACCTCCTAACCTGAATGATGGTTTTAATGTGGTTTAATCTGCCTCCATTCCATATGTATATGTGTATTCTGTTTGTATGTGAGCTGCTTTAATCAAAATCAGTGGGAGAATATTAAGTGTAGGATTTGGGTGGGAGGTTTTTGCAGGTGATATGACAGTGGAGGTCATTCTGTGCGTCATAGAATAATTTCCTTTGGAGGAAACCTCTGGCTCAGCATCCCACACTCATGGCTATGCTTTTAAAAGTGCTAGCTTTCATTTAGGGAGGGGATTGCTGGCATGGAGCTGACATGCTCAGATCCACTGCTGGCTTTAGCAAGGGGTGAATGGCACTGAGATGGTCTCATAATAATTTCTTAAGGGCTTGGACCTGGCCCACCTTTAGTTACTTGTGAGAGTGAGGCTGTTCCAACAGGAACTGTGAGGATGAAGCTCATTTCACGCTGGCTTCCCAAAGGCTTTCAGGAGGTGGTGACTTCATAAGCATGGCTGATAAACAAACTTGGTTTTATAAAAATAGACTGATGGTCTGGCAGGAATTCCAGCCTGTCCAAATGGGTCTGCTCCTGCCAAGCAGCGTGGCCGCCACTGCGTGAAAAGGGTGTGCCCCTACTCTGTCTCAGCCTTCACATTTCCCTGCCTCTTCCCAATCAGATGGTAAATACGTCTCTGCACATAGCATTAAGGTTGGTAAATCAGTTGTGCAAATACTGCCAAGTAAGTAAATACAGTAGAAAATGGAACATTCACTCCTTTTGTTTAGTTATCAATACAGATTTAAAGGCAAGTCACTTTAAGTAATTGTGTTTAGGTCATTAAACATGGTTTAATAATGACAATAGTAGGGTGTGTCCTGAGACAGGAGGCAAAGCAGTACGCCTCTAATAGCCTAAGAGTGGGTTATTTCTGATAACAAACCTATCTGCTGGGATTAGTTCAGAGGAGGGTGGTTTGATGAACATCCACTTTTAGAGAAATCCCTAATGTTCTTATTGCCCTGCTACTCGTAAGTTGAGACCATGTAAAATGTAAAGTTCTTTTCAGCACTATCTCTGTTTACCAAGGTAAATATTGAATAAAATCTCTCTTGACATAATGACCATGGGTTAGGTGCAGTGTATTACTAGAAAAAAGAAGATTCCCTGCACCATAGAGTATTAAGTTCTTATCCATATTACATGGTGTTTTTTTCCAGTCTAAACCAGCAGTGAGTATTCCTCATTCTGCATGTTGGATCAAGAGTACTGTTGGATGAAATAAAATGTACAGAATTATAGTGGTAAGCAAGCAAATCTTTTAAGGCTAATTAAAAAAAAAAAAGCTGTTTTCTAAACTTCTCAGGGATTTTTAATCTTCGAAACCAGTCTCCACAGAGATGGATTAGTGAAGAGAGAACAGATGAAGCAATCAAAGGTGCCAGATAAATGCAATTTATCATGTTTCCACAATTTATCGCCTAATTATCCGCCTCATTGTGTGTGTATATGCGTCTATACGTGTATATATAATGTGTATGAGTATTAAATGTGTTTATGGAATGATACTGCTCCTGGATTTTCCACAGCATGTTCTATAAACTGCTGGGGGTGGCATGCTTGCTTTTTTTTTTTTTTTTTTCCGAAAAAGTGCAGTATGTGAAATCTCACCAGACACAGCTAAACCAGAGCACATTGTTGACATACCAGCTATTTCATAGACGACATGACTTATATGGAATTAAAGATCCAATCCAAGTCTCTTAAACTCATACAATGAAATCTCATAGACCTGATTAAATGTGTGATTCTTTTAAATAATGAAATAGATTTTAAATACAGACTACAATTTCCAGAGCATGAATTTTTGTGTGATGGCAGTTCTTTCCTGTCACGTTATTATTGCTGGTTTTGTTGCCGAGCAGGTTAAGGCTACAATCCACCACCTCAGCTGTGTGGCTTTTCTGGTTGAGATGGCTCTTCATAAACCAGAATACAAAGTTCAACACTTACTGGGCCCACTCCTAATCCTTTAGTCATACAATGACTTTTCCATTTTTCATGTCCAATAGTATAACTATGTCCTCACATCTACATAGCAGTTCGACACCTTTTTTTCCGTGATGGACTGTGATTTACATGTTTCAAGAGGACCTTTTTTGAATTTGTGAATCTTTGCAGGCAAATAACTTAGTAAAGCTCAGTTTCTGTTGAGAAGCAGCATATGAATCTAAGGTTTTTTCTTTCCCCCTGCCTATCTTATTCTTGTGTGTATGCTGTACAGGCCTCACATACCCTCAGGCATGCTGTCATTTCTACCCAAGGCCTATTAAAAACTTCATGTTTGGCAGAATAGTAGAGGCAAAGTTGTTTCCACATGGAAACAATCTCTCATGTCTTGCTTTTAACCCATCCAGGTCTCTCAGGGAGTGGTCAGGTGAGATTGGGGGAGTGCATCTCAGGGTGCCTGTAAATAGCTCAGTAAGGATGGGACTTAGGTGCCCATCTTGGAGAGAGGTCCACCCCAGCTGGGGTGGGCAGTGGCATAACCCAAGGAGAGGACATGCATCACACCTGGCTCTCTGGAATGAGTATCAGAGCTGTGTCTCACCTCAAAGGGGTGAGATGCTCTTGTAAATTGGGGTACATGCTTGTGTTGTGCTAAAGCAGAAGGCTTTATTGAATCCAGTATTAATTTCACTTTTCCAGTGAAGGACAACAGGGAAACATTTACTTCATGCCAGACTTATTTTTATTTTTTTTGCAAAGTACAAGTTCTGATTTATTGTTTTATTTAATTTGATTCCCTAAAATTTCTTCTTAAGAGGAGAGAGAAGGAGGGATGAGAGAGGGTGTCAGTGGCATCTCAGCCTCTTCATCCTGCTCTCCAATCTCCAGCCACCTTCTGCCTGACAGGCTCTTCACTCAGCCCCTCGGGTCCAGGCTCTGGTGTCAGTCTTTCACCTTTCAAGCAAACAAAGTTTGCAGGGAGATAATACTGGATTTAACATGATCTACAGGATTGGGGTCAAGGGTGATGACGAGGGCCTTCAATCAGTAGACGCTTGTTTGAGCGTGTCATCACTGCCGGTGGCTTGCACATCAGGCTTCTGCTTACAACAAGCTGAAGTGACAGGTGAGAAACCTGCTACTTACAGCAGGCAGGAAAAAGCTGTTGGCTATTTGTGACCAGGAAAGGACAAACATGGCTTGAAAATAGAAGAAATTTAGCTGCTGGCTGGGAGAAGGAGAGCAGACGTTTGGATTTCCTTCTTGCCAGTAAACACAGCACTGTTTGTGGATGTGGCTGGGATGACCCCCCTGCTTCTTTTTGGAGATACATTTCCAGCTTAGAAAGAGATGAGAAAACCAACAGCAGTGACAGCAAGTAGCAGCACAGCCAGACTGGACTGTGCAAATGAGTCCAGAGCCTGGCCCAGCCCCTGGGTGGGATACTGGTGCAGATGTCCTTGGCCAGCACGTGGGTGCATGGTGCACACAACTCTACTTAAACAGCAACATGTCCCCAGGGCTTGTGAAAACCCCAGGGCCACCCTGGAGACAGCCAGATAAGAAATGATAGCAATAAAAGAACTTTTCTGCCTTGTGTAGGTTAAGATTTGTTGCTGTCCAGAGCAAGGAATAAGAACCCTGGATAAGAAGGTTTGTTTTGGATTAGGGAGAGGGGGAATTTAGGTGACAGTGGCAGAAGCTGGAAACCCAGTAGGTGCCTCATCCCCAGATCAGAGTGACGGAGCACTGTCACAGTGGGCTGGACATGTTTGAGTGAGTGTGGTACAAAACTTCAGCTGTCTGCTCTGCTTGGGAAGGTAATGGCAGTCTCCATCAGGTAAATTCCTCTGTAATCGAATTCCTCTCTTTGTAGTAACTGGAGACCTGCAACTTCAACTGAGCAAGAAATTTAGGTAATTGATCCCAGTGTATAAGCCAAGGAAAGGGAAGAAAAACAGAGGTGAATAAAACCAGAGGTGAATAAAAGAGAATAAAGAAAACAACACCAGCTGATTTAATGTTGTTTCTGATTTCTGTGTTGTAAGAGGGAAGCAATTTTCCATCTGGAAATGGAACTGTTGCAAGTTGGAAAGGATTGTCTTGAGTATTAAAACAGCAGACTGCAAATCAAGGAGGTTGTTGCCCTTTTTGACTTCGGGTGTGTCACTTAACCTTGTACTTTCAGTAATAGAAATGGTTGGTCCCTGTGCAGCTGCGGGGTAAAAGCAGCCTCTGTTATCTAAAAATACAAGTGGAAGACTCCTATAGATTATTCTTAATCGTACAACCACCAAATTCTATGTAACAGCCTGTTCCAGGTCCACTCTCAGAGCTAGCTTTGGTCAAGTGTTAAATCCACTACAAAAGAAATTAGTCAGCTGCAAGTAGGACACTGTGAGTTTTGTGAAGAAGACTTGGGTTTGCACAAGGAGGCTTTTTTGACCTTTTTTTAGCTGGGTGGTAAAGCCAAGGGGAAAAATAATAAATCGCTTGGTTTGTTTGTGTGTCACTAAGTGACTCCAGTGATTTTCCACGCTGCATTAGCAGATCAGCAATGGCCAAGGTGCAGCCAGCCCTCTCTGTCCCTGGTGCCACCATAATGCCGTCCTGCTCCGCACTGGAAGTTTTTCCATGCGGCGTCTGCACCCAGCGGCTGCCAAGTGCTCGGTGACCTCCTTCCGCTCACCCCATTGATGCTGCGTGTTAATGGGCAGAGAGGAAGGCAGGAGTTTGGCCAAGCACAAAGCCAAAGAGGAGGGGGAGGGAACTTGACAAAACCCCCAGCCTCTGCTGTCACCATGCCAAAAGCAGACGGAGAATGGGAGCCACAACCAGGGTGGTCAAGGAGCGGAGTTGGCTGGTAGTGGGTCAGTTGCAAATCACAGGAATCTCCAGGCAGCTCAGCCAAGAAGAGCTTGTGTTTGTACTGGTTGTGTGGCTCTACATACCAGAAGTGTGGCTGTCCTTTTCTCTTGGGATAATGACTAGGTGGAGCAGCTCAAATATGTGCATGATATTCTTGGCGTTCCCAGCCAGGAAAAACAAAGCCCTGGAGAAGTGTGCTTGGTTGTAGAATTATTTGCCTGGTTTTATTGTGGTGTAAATTGCTGACAGGTGTGTGAGGTGCTCCAGGCAGATGACAGCCTGGGGTTTGCACCCCAGAGAGGTATGGATTGCACTGGGGAATCAGGGTGTTTAATGAAATGGGTGGGAGTTGATGAAGACCCTTGGACTGGTGATGATAGAAACTCCTGTTTCCTTTTACCCCAGCGTATTCAGTGGACAGGAAGATGGTGGTGGCAAATAAAGGGTGAAACATCAGTATTAATCTGTGTTGTTGTCACACCTGCAGATGGGATAATAGCTAGTCCTGTGGTTTGCAACCCAGTTTCCATGAATTACATTCCTAAGCAGTACAATAGATACCCCCTGTTCCTCAATTGCTGTCTGAAACATGATATATTTTCCATGAACTCCCACGTAAACTGTTTTTTTTGGTGACAGATTGCATGTTAAAGCACTGTTAGATGAAAGCGCCAAATATTTGCTTTAGAAAAACACAGTGAAAGATTCTCTCATCCTCCTTACTCAAACTGCATCAGCCAGAATTCCATTAACAAAAATGACTCTCTGTAGTTAAACTTACTGGCACCCCCTGGGCATCATTAAGGCTCCTTCTTTCCCCTTGTGTCTTTTCCAAGGGAAGAGGCATGGAGGGAAGCTAATGTGGGACACTAGTGGCTTGTGCTTAAATCCTGCTTAATATGGTGGGATGAGTCTCCTCAGCAGAACCCAAACAGAGCAGAAAAGCATCCCCTTCCTGAGACCTAACTCGAGTTAGGGGCTTCAGAAAGTCAAAAGTGTCATCAATAATTAAAAGGCATCTCGGATTTATGCTTCACCAACCGTCTGCATGACCTTGGACCAGAGCCCACCTCACTTCATGCCTCAGTTGTCCTACCCAGGCAATAGAATTAAGTAATGCTTGTGAGTATCACACTGTTGTCAAAAATAAGCTATATCATTGGTTGTACAGACTGCGACTGATTTTAAACCTACTGTGAATTTTCTCCATGATCTCCACAGAGAATAGTCAGCTCTGGTGAGGCAGTCTGAAGCTGCCCCATAGATGTGCTTTAGGAAATGGGAATTTGGGGTACGTGTAATATCCCACACCTGAAAATACATCTCCCCAGTAGGTGGATATTGACAAGAAATTAAGTTGTTTCAAAGTACCACATCTTCCTTTTTGCTCTTGCTTTCTGTAGGGTCTCATTGTCTAAGCCACAACCCATCCAGCCAGGGATGCATGGTTTGGGTTGACAGCCTCCTGATATAAATATTGTTATATTTATATAACATTTTCATTTTCATCTGCCTGCTTCATTCAGACCTTCCCTCAAAAACAGACACTGCATTCTGGAAAACCAGTGTTTGACTGGACTTGGCAAAAGGCAGGTGCTTTGGAGCTGGCAATTTGAGGGTGTGAGTGGGAGCCTGAGGAAGTGCAGGGAAGGACCTCCTGCTCCTCCCTGCATGGTCCATCCCTGCATGCCTTCACTTCCAGGCCAGTGATGGTGAGTCATTTGCAGATATCCACACCCACATCCGAAACCATGAAGGGTCTGGCACGTTTGATAAAATAATATGTAGAAGATTTTAACCAGTATTTTCTGGGTTTTAAAATTCAAAACTTAATACACAATACACAGCACTTTACATAGTGAATGGTGAGTGTGAGTGTGTGTCTGTCCCCTAGCACATGAGTACACACAAATGTATACTTGTGCATTGTCAAAGGAAAGGAAAGGAGGAAAAAAACCAGAATTTAGACGCTTTGCATCTACTCCATATACATGATTGTTGATAAAAGTGCTTACTACTCCTCTCACAAATAACCACTTTTTCAGCTCAGCTGACAGCAGTTAGTTGCTGGGCAGATGACCACAGCATTTACCCAAAAATCTATTAATTTGGTTTTGATGCTTATGTGCTGTATTTATAATAAGGCAAATTTCATTTCTGGAGGCAGGAGAATCATTCTTCAAACCAAAGCAATTCCTTAGAGTGAATTGTAGCTGCTGTCCTAAGGTTATAAATTTGTGGAGATGCAACGAATTAAAAAATGTCACTGGGGCACTTATTACTGACCATTTTTAATAATTAGATATTGTTTAGTTTTACTTTCTGATGGACAGATGGATCCTGGATGCATCTTCCTGCATTATGTTGGGGGATCAGTGGGACTGTGCATGGAGCAGTCCTCTCAGAATAATTCCTGTTTCTACCCTGGCACTAGAATAGGTTCTGAGTTTCAGTGAAAAACTTGTGCAGTGTTATACAGCGGTCTCCTTGCACTCACAGGTCTTGCATTTAGGATTGGAATTTAAACTTGGGTTTGAGTGCAGGATTGGTGCAAAGTTTTGGTAGGTAAAAGATTTTCTTTTCCTTCCACTCAGTAACACGTTTGTCATCGAGTATCTTGAATAAGTTTGTAGAAGAGGTTGTAAGTGTCAAAGTAGCTTCATGTCCTAGAGCTAAGGTGGTGGCAAAGCTGAGGCATAGAAGCACTGTCCTGGTAGGTCTCAGCTCACCATTCTGAATAGCTACTGACCATATTTTTCTATGCATAATTCTTTATTTAATTTTAATTGAGTTCTTGGGTTAATGTCCTCTTAGCCAGCTATTGGCTTATGACTCTTTAGTTTAAGTAGGCCTGATACCCATGTTTGAAAGGTGTTTCTGCATAAATCCTTTCAGGGTGGTAGAAAGAAATTATAGTCATTGTCTTGCTTAATGGTAGCTTTTTTCTGTATAGTTGGACTATCTGCTGGATTAACCTCATCAGTGTGAGTATCTAATGGCTACAGAGGTCACTTCCTCCTCTGCAGATCAGTAGATGAGTTGGAGAATTTCTTTGTCACTTCTGTCCACAATTCCATCATCTGGGGAAAGGGCGTTGCTTAATGATTTGACTTTGGCTTTGTTGGGATGGTTCATTCAGTTAGGGATTTTTTTTTGAGGTGGGTTTTATGTTTAGGTTTCTATTTTTAAATTTAACTGGTGAGCAAGGCCTGTGACTGGAGAGGTGCCCCTTTGCTGGAAACTGCAGGATCCTGTGAGACTCCCATGAACTAGTCCCAAAAACCAGAAGTGAACATCACACTGGTGACAACCTTCTCCCTCTGTGCCTGAAGTTATGGCCACAAGTGGAAGGAGGGATGGAGAAGACAGTGAGGGGAGAAAGGAGTCATCCCTGTTGGACCACGCTGCTATATCCTGCTGTGTCTCTGTAGTAAAAGGATGTGGTGGCTGTGACAGCAGCACCAGGTATGGCAAAACACACCACCCTGCTGGGGTGTCAGCTGCAAGAACCAATTCAGTTCTGCATGTGCTGGGCTGGGTAGATGCTAAAATTCCATGAGACCTTATGAATCCTTCCCGTTCTGTTTCCAGTTTCTGGTGAGCATGTTGAGAGCACAACTCTGTCTCTACCACCATAGCTTTTCAGACCAGGATCATTGGCATCGCCTTTGCAGCCATCCTGACAAGTCCAAGGATGCATTAAACATGTATTTACACTCTGGAAAGCAAGCTGTGGCAGAATATTTTTCTTCAGACTTCTTATATTTCTGCATCAGCTTTGATTGTCAGTTCTCCTGTACACATCCATCTGGGCTGAGTCAGGATGTCATCTGTGCAGCTATTCTGGGATGCAGGGGCTGCTGTGATGGTGCCTTAAAAGAAAACTCCCCTGCTGGTAGTGCCCAGCCAGCACAAAGGTGCCAAAGAGCAAAAATAAAAGGAGCCAAGTTTGGACTGTGTCTTGGCTTTGCCCATGTGGCCACAAGAGAAATGCACAGCAGGGAGAGAAACCAGTGTTAGCAGAGTGGGCTGGAGGAATGCTTCCCAGAAGTGCTGCCCCTGGCAAGCTCCGTGACTGGGCGTGAGGGCTGGCTGTGGCCATCTCCCTCCAGCTTGGGGTGATATATCTACTTCTGGATTAGCTCCTTGTGTTAGGAAAACATTCATCATCCAAACAGGGCCATAGGAATGTTGTAAGTTGTTCACATGGCTTGTCCTCAGTCTTACTGGTGAAAAATAGTGTTGCATGAGGAAGGGGGTAATGGAGGGGCAAAGAGCTGATTGAGTGAATCTTCATTAAAGTGGAGCCTGGTATTGCAGTGCTTGGGACCTGCTGTGTTAGTTCTGCATGGAGCAGTCACAGTGCGGGTGAAAATTGTACCTGGTTTGGATTAGAGCAGCCCAGGACAGAGGCACGAGAGGCAGTCCATGTGTCTGGGACCCCCAGCCATCCTCCTGCTCTGCAGTGCCAGCGGATGTCACCCCAGCTCACAAGTGACTGCCTGGGCACCGCCCTCTCCCTCATTCCAACAACTGTCTTTGTATCTGAGATCCAGAGGTGGCAAATTAGTCCCAGAAATGGCCATTTGGGGTCAGATGATGTTCCTCCAGTAGTTTTAAGTCACCACCATTTGTTGTTTGTCTTGGATAAATAACAAGGCCCAGAGGATTTGCCAGCTGAAGGTCCATGCTGCAGCCCTGTGCCTGTAGTTGATCTAGTAGCTCTCACTGCAGATTTGTAGGATGGTCTTGTGGGGAGCACTTAAGCAATGTGGTTAAAAAGCTATTGGTTAAAAAGCTAACTTACAGAAAGGCCAAAATGGTTGGCAGTTTCCAGACAGGAAGGATAGACAATCTTGTAATTTACAGACACTGCAGGGAGTACAAACCATGAGTTTCAGGGCCTTGACCCAGGAGCTGGCATTGGAACTGCCTGTCCTGGCCCTCCATCAGGCAGGAGAGAATGTGGAGCAGGATGGGTGCTAACTCTGGTGGTGACCTCAAACCACTGTCAGTGTGCTGGGGAGCAGAGTGCTGCAGGTCATACATGTGCACATGTTGTCTTCTGCCATCTCAGTGAAGGCATCAGCCCCCAGGAGAGGGCTAGAAGTGACAGCCTCTTAAATCAACCCAGTATGAATTGCTGGAGGTTGTGAGTTGGAGCTGAGGTTCTCTGCTTTACAGGGTGTTTAATTAATACTATTTGAGGTGCTTGGTAAAAACACAGATGCTTTCAAGTAACCTAACAGAATCCTTCTCTCTCCTTTTCCCTATACTTGTAAATGGAGATTATGCTTTGTAGAGGTACTCACCACAAGCTGAACTCAGGTTCCTCTGCAACAGAGAAGTGATTTTAAAAAGGTGGGGAAAAAAGCAAGGAAAAAAAAAGCCACGCATGAAGCAGTCTTGCCTGTAACTGGATTTGCCAGCTGCAGAGCAGAAAGAGAATTCTTCCTTAACATTTTACAGTTGTAAAATTATGAAGAGGTAATCTTAAACCTGCATTCATTTTCTATTGCCCTTTGTAGCTCTTCAAGACCTCTGCTTTTCAAACTTGCAGTTCATCTTTAGGAAACAGACTTGCTCTTCTCATATGAATTCCCCCAGTAACTGGGACAAAGAAAGGTACAAAAGGTTCAAGAGAGTGAGGTAGTGCAGTTGTTTCTGGATGGAGTGTTTTCCAAAGTTTTCCCTTCAGCTGGCAGCTGGAGGGGGCTGCAGGGCTGGTGCCCCTGTTTGGGACTGAGGCAGCCATGGGGCTCTGTCTTTGCCAGTCAGAAGACACCAAAGTACTCACTGAACCTGGAAACTCTCTGTGGAGCCTCCACGATCCTGGGGCAGGCAGTGAAGGTTGGAGCAGCTCTCAGGGGTGTGTGGATGCTGGCAGGGCAGTGAGGGAACTGCTGTGGTGTCACTGTGAGCACGCTGACGCTCTTGTTTTCCAGAGTGAGGGATGTGGAGAGGCTCAGCAACCACAGGCTGAGCATGTTCCATCTCTTCAGCAGCAGCCATAAAGGAAGAAGCTTGCAGGAGCAATTCATTTGAATTTTAGTGTGAGGGTACGGCACAGTCCTGGTCACCCAGTAGGTGTGTCCCTCCAGGTGACAACACACCGTGCCTGTAGTCCAACTAATGGCTTTGCCTCCTGTGCTTGTTCCTGTGAGGGGCATCATCCCCACATTTACCTCTGTTCGTTCCTCACCTTGCAGCCCATCAGATGTGATTTGTCTCTCCCAAAGCCGCGAAGAGACAATTTTTTAATTTTATGTCTATCATCCTAGCAGGGGTCTGCCAATCACCACTGACTGGGAGCCAGAGTTGCTAATTATGGGGGGCTAAATTAGGGTGCTTGTGTATGGGTGACCTTTGCTGGCCATCAGCTACCTCTATATTGGTTATACAAACCTGATTGCTTACTTGGTAAGGAGAATCCCTGTTATTAGCAAAAGTTTTTCACAGGCAGGATTCCCTCTCCTTTTTATAAAACATTGTATCTACAAAGCCCATTCAAGGGGAGGACATTTGGTTTTAAACTCCCCCCTGCAGTATTTGAAATCTGTCAGGTCTGCAAACCTGTTAAAAATGGGGATTGAATACAAGCAGAAGTGAAAATAAATTGGTTTGTACTGCATGAACTGCAGAGCTTAAGCTAAGCAGGAGAAAAATACTTTTTTCTGATACGAGTTGTGATAGTAATACAGCCAGGTCTGCTCTGAAGAGTTTTGCCAAGACAGCTGCAATCATTGGTCAAGGATATTCATGAAGTGTGTGTTTGGTTTGGGTTTTTTTCTTCCATGCTGCTCTGGCTGTTGAGGGCAAAATCCCTGGTGATTCTGTAAATGCAATTATGCCAGCAAAACTGCGCTTTTGATGATATGGTTGATTTTGCTCACTGGAGGGCAAAACGTTGTGAAGCCATGCTGGCTAAAGCTCGCTTTCTCCAGTTTAAATTGTGTGTGCTCCAAGGGTATAGTTTGACAAGCTTTTCTTTCAGTGCCCATGCCAGCTTCAGCAGTCACCCTCCCCCCCACCATGCAGATTGTCTTTGGGATATGGTTTTGCACTCTGGCTGATATAGCATCAGGCTGAAGCAGCTGAAGGGAATGGCCTCACCGTGGCTCTGCTGCATTTCTCCCTACTCACTGCTGGTGTTTCTGACTCCTGTTAGCTAACTCAGAAAGCTGTAGTGATAGATAACTTGGCAGAGGAGGGTTCCTTTTTTTATTTTCTATCTTTTTTGTTTGTTTGTTTATTTGTTTTTCTTTTTTCAATGTGTGGATTTAGCTTCCCAAACTGTTTCACTGTGGGATCAGACAAGCTGTGGTGTGAACCATAGAGAGCTACAGACCTGGGCTGTTGCCCATGGTTGGACCCAGTCAAGTGGGTTATAAACCATGCTCTCTCATCTGTACTGCCATGCCTGGGAGACCAGATCGGAGAAGGGCTCTGAGTTATAAATAACCACTCTCAAAGCACTCAAGCTGATGGCCCTGGCTGGGGTCAGTCCCACTGTCCACTCACTGTGTGTGCTGGCCACCAGCTGCACGGCCAAGATGCAGGCGAGGGCAAGACACGGGAGAGCAGCCGGGATCGCCCGACCTGGCGCGGCTGCTGGGAGAAATATGAGACGAGTTATGGTTTTAGAGTACTTAACTCACTGGCAGAGTGCTGCTGGAGCAGGTCTATACTGGGAATGTCTCGCACCACAGTCTAGGAATGCTGGATTAGCCTTAATAGTCTCCATAGTGCAGATGGAGCTTGTGCCGTTGGAGCTGCATTTTTGTGGTTTCACACAGCCCATCTCAGGGCGAGACAGTGCACACAAGCGTGTCTTTGCAGGTGGAAGGATTTCTACCAGATCAGCTGTAGGAAGAGTCATTCGTAGGTATTTTCTTTGTGGATATTTGAGCCTTCTGTGGGGCCCCATAGCATGGGAGTCTGTTACGTAAATAGAAGGACACAAGGCTTTGTGTTGAGGGCCATATTACAGGATAAAGGTCTAAGACTGATTGAAATCAACAGCTTCCTCTTAAAACCTCATCTGTAAAAAAATAAAAAATTATATTTTGCTCATACCAAGGAAGCAGAAGGTGAAGCTGTGAAGCTAATTAGACCAAATATCAAGAATTGTTGACAAAATCTCGGTCTGGGGGCATCTCTGCCATGTATAGTATGAGCCTAATCTCTCAATATGCTAGAATTTAAAAATTTCACTTTTTTTTACAGCGTTTCTAATTGTTTTTAGATTCAGTCTGTTAGTGAAGGAACATGAAAACAAAGTTTTTCTCCTTTTTGATAGCCTCCAGTATTCGAATACCATCTTTTGTGAAATGCAAAGAGGAATACTTTCTTCCTGGTGTTGACTTTAAAAAAAGAGCAAAATGCTACCCTCAGGGAAAATGGGTTGCAAACCTTCCCACTCTTAGTTGGGGCCAGATTTCACCCTGAGTATTCCCACTTCCCACATTTGCAAACCAAAAAATGCAGTTTAACCAAAAGTAGAGCTGTCAGGCAAGTGCTGGGCTGCAGTGTAGATCATCCAGTGCATCTAATTTAGACCATTGCTGCTTGCTGCCCTCTAGCCCATTGATCTGCTGGAGGGCTCCAATCCCACTCTAGGGAGAAGGGGCTTCCACCATGTTTCTGGGCTGTACGAGGTTGGGAGGGTGTGGCAATTCAGGTTGGATGCCAGTGCTTGAGGTTTCTGAACATCTGGTGGAGGCACAGGGCAGGCAGCAGCATGGTGGTGTCCTGCTCTGTGGTTGTGTCCTCCAGCAGAGCCCATGGGCTGTGAACATCTTTGAGCAAGGAGTCTCCACTAGGGTGACTCGCATTTCGCAGCAAGGCCTTAAGTGACATGCACAGGGAAGGCTGGAAGTTGGAGATATAGGCTCTTGCTGGAAAGGGCATTTGATGATTCAGCACACACATGTAAGCACAGCATTCATTTGTGCAGATCTCTGCAGTTGTTGGGCATAATAGAACATGTTGGTATCCTCTTCCTTGGTGAATAGAGTTAATCCACCGACACAATAGACTAGAATTCTCTTGAGCCCTACGGAAGCTATCACGTTAAAACAGGTTTATTCACTTTTAAAAATATATTATGTAAAAACTTACTTATGGAGTTCATTAAAACCAGGATTTCTTTGTCCTATTAAGACATTGGGGCTCACTAAGAAAAGCCTATTGAGTGTGGGTTTATTTTCCAAGCATTCAATGTGTGTCTGATTCTAAAATCTTTCTGAAAAATAGCTCTTCTGTTTATGCAGGAACCACATTTCCTTCCATGCTAATGTATTTTCTTTAAAAATATTAGTGTAACACTATGGAGGTACACAGTTCCTCAATACTTGTATTAATCTTAGCATGCAATCAGCAGTTCTAGCTTACTGACACTAGTTCATGTCTTGCAGAAAATGCGACCCTGAAGGGAAGCATATGGTAAGAGCATGGTAACCTGCTAGGATCACTGACTTTGTTTGCCTTTTAACTATTGGCCCAAACTTGTGCATGAAGATTGGATTTTAAGTCTGGAAATATGCCAAAAAGATGATTTGACAAGTGTCTTAATGCCAGGAAGCACCATGATGTGTTGTGAAAAAAGTCACCTGACCAGATGAAAATAGCTTTTGTGATGGTAATCTCTCTCACGTTGTTGCAGTTGCAGATTAAACATTCTTCTAAGCTCAGGAGGGAAAAAAGAGATCAAAATTTAGAGAAAAACTGACCGTCTGGAAATCCACTGTGAGGTGGGACTCAGGGTACCTGTCTGACCTTTGGATGATCTGTGCTGGATGAAATGCACAGACTGTCCAGTAGCTCTTAGTTTCACTGTACAAAGTGGGGTGACCTTTGGCGAACACCCTGTAGTGTGTGATTTGGGAGGTTGAAGAGTTTTATATCCATAACATGGGAGGGCACCACTATCCATTTTTAGATGATCACCTTGCATGCTTCTTGCAAGGTCAGCTTCAAACTATGACTAATTCCTCTGCAAAAGAAACAGGTGTCAGGATTAATTCATTTATATCTTTACATCACAGCACAATGTATTTTCTTACTACTGTAATTTGGGTCCTGTAATATATTTGCTTTCTTTTGCCCTGTAGATGTTATCCCAGTATTAATATCATTAATCTCATACCCTCAGAAAAATTGGACTTTTGGGGGAGGGAGGAAATGAGAAGAAAGAGGACATTAGGTTGTTCTGGGATAGCAACTGGAGTTCTGACCATATTTAACTATTACACATCAGTTAAGGTTCAAAGCTTTATCCCTCTGCAGAAATAACTGCATTCAGCTGCCTGTGGCTGATTCTTATTTTACCTTGTTACTTCCATGATAAGAGGAGAAAGAATGGATTTTTAAACAGTGAGTTCCTACTATTTGTTCGAGGTCAGACACATAATTACTTTCACAGAATAGCTCCTGGGAGGTTAGCTCCAGATGTGGGTTCAGGATCCTGCCCCACTGATGGCCAAATGAGGTAAATTACATGGTCTTCCCCATGTCGTGTCCTTCCTTTAAATTAGGGATAGTGTCCTTCCCTGCCTGGTGGAAATGTTGTGAAGATGAGTTTCTTTAAGATAAGAAAATTCTCACCTGGACAAGGTGGCTTAAGGAGGAAGGAAGGACCTTTGGAAGTGCCACGCTCTCAAGGAGAATTGTCACTTAGGGCCTTTGCTGTTGGCACAGCACTCTAGCTCTAGAGTGTCTCCGTGCTTCCTGTGTGTAGAAACAGCATCAGCAGAAATGCTAAGAACTGTATCTTTGCTGGGAGATACTCCATTCAGCTCAGTACTCAGGTATGATGCAAGGAGGAGGCACTGCCTCTCTTCTCTACAGAAAAAGGGTTATGCCCTTTAAAAAATACAGGTTATGCCTGTTTTCTGAACACTCTGAGAGCCTCATCTCACCACAGAAAGTACCGGTTTTCTCTGAAAAGTCCCAAACACATTCATTTTAATTTATTTCAAGATTTTTAATAATAATTGAGTATTTCTAGAAACACATGCTGCACAGCTATATTTCACACCAGACCCAAAGTTAGAGGCCAGGTTGTAAACACATTAAGAATAAGGCTGAAATAAGTTTGTGTTATATAAGAGCCACTGACATTTGCTGCTACATCTGCAGGTATGTAATAGCAATTGACAGCACATGCAGTCTTATAGACAGATAATGCAGCACGTATGTGTGTGTGTCTGTGTGTCTGTGTGTGTATGTGTGTGTGTAATCCTTTTCTGGAGAACTGCTTCAAAACAGATCCATCCCAATCTTTATTTTACTTTTCAGGTTACTTTTCAAGATCCTGTCTCACTGGTTTATTTTGGCTCGTGTGTATTTGTGCTCATTGTGTTCTGACTAAAAAATATAATAGTGCATGTTAAAGCATCCAGGTTTTTCTGGTTTTCAGTTGAATTTGAGATGAGGACAAGTGGTAGAATTTGGATTGGGTTCCCATTCAGAGCACTGTCTGGAGATCTTCAAAGCCTTGTTTAGTTTGGCCCATGTCTAGATAGCAGTCTGTAATAACACTTGTTTTGAGCTTGTAACCGTCCTCTGGCTTGGACTCTCTAAACGGCGAAGCAGCTCATTCAGAATTTGAGTCAGGTTGTCTGAAAAGCTTTTACTTAATTATTTTTTTAATTAACAAGACACTTTCTAATTTCCTTCTTCTTCTGTTCTGTGTTTTACTTGGAGTTGTGGTTGTTCCATTTTTTTTTTAAACTTGCAGTGAGTGTGCTCATACAAAGAAAGTGCTGTAGAGAGAAAAATTGGTATTACTCATCAGTTTGTGTGGAGTGAATACTAGAAGCCCTTCTTGATGTGTCCAAATCTAATCTGCTCCAGCACAATCCAAACTCATCTTGAGGGTTTGGATCCCAGCTGAGGATCTTCAACACAACCCTCCTGTGGGTTGTGTTGGGCTGTTTGGTGTAGTCCTTGTCCATCCAATAGAGACCAACCCAAGGTGTTACAGTAACCCCAGCACGCTTTGAATGCACGTGCAAGGTTATTATTTCCTTGCATTTATCAGTTGTAATGACCCAGGTCAGACAATTTATACTGTTTGCTTATCAGCTGACCTGAAATGCTCCAGCTGGCCACTGCTTGTCATGCAATGTCCCATGTCCTCTCCACCTTGTCACAGATTTCAGCATAATTCTACTTGAATTCTTTAAGTAGCCTTTAAGGACATAACTGCACATGGTTCTAAATTGAGGTTTGCATCCCATTTGTTAGCTGATAAAGAATTTCTCAGCTCAGAAATTCATGCTGCATAATCATCTTAACTTATAACCATAAATATATACTCTTGAGACAATGTATTCTTTGCATATTGATTAATGAACATGCTCTTTGTATGTCGTCCCTACTTCTGTGCAGTGATTACAAAATATATGATTGACACTGGTGTGGAGATCTCTCTTGTTTGCTGATGGGGATGTATTTTTTTTAAAGCTAAAACCAAACTCCTAAATTCATATACCAAACTTATTTAGTGAATTGCTATATTGCTCAACTTCATGCATCCTGCATGATTTTTTTCTTGTGTGTTTTTGAACACTTTGGCTGTATCCTTTCAACTTTCAACCCTACACCTATTAACTGTTCTATCTGTGTAGATCCAACTTGGGAAGAAGTTCTCCAAATAAAAATCCTTTAATAGCCCATCAAAAACCATGCCCATTTTATCCAGCATGTAGCAGTCAAACAGGGAAGCACTGAAGGCTTACATGCTTCAAATGAATGCCTTGCATGCTGCTTTATTACATGAAAAACAAAAGCCTAACTTCATGCAGATATTTTCTATATGTTGGTGCTCCATGGATTTGGTTTTACTAGTGTGTCATGCCCCACTGACAGGGGCAGGCAGGATGCAACCCTTGCTACTAGAATTCATGCAGGAAAATAGAATGGAGGAAAAAATAGTAAGTGTGGAAAGTGAAACGATTTTGCTCTTCCCCCTCCTTCCCAACATCAGCTTTTTCAGCCAAGTATAATGCTTGTGCTACATCAGACTTTAAACCCCTCATTTAGCCATCATTTTTATTTCTGAAAATTATTATTTAGCTATTATATGGAAAGCCAGCAGGATTATAATTTGAAATAGAAATGCATGTTGGTTCCTTGGCTTTATAATGACATGTTTATCTGCACCTCTAATGCTCTCATTGCCCAAGTCTGCACTTTTGGTAAATATGCTTGCCGATGAACAATTGTTTTGCATCAAAATTGCACTAAAACAACAGCTTTATGTTGCCTGTGTAATTTGTATTCTCTATACGCATCCCTCCCCAGTCATTTTGCTTAAATTTGTTTGTGTTCAGCATGAAATGTGCAGTAATGGTGGTGTGCTCGTGCACATTACTATGTAGCTTCAGCACTGTTAGGTCCTTACTGACACCAGTCTGTAGGTTAAGAACACTTCAATTGGTCTAATTTGCAACCTGATCAGAAACACTGACCTGGTTAGTCTTTAACAATGAATGTGCCTAATGATAACTTGTAGGCACCCTTAGTGAAGGCAGTGATGTGTGTACAAGGAGTCATTTCCAGCTACGCCGCGTTAGAAGGTCTCGGGCTGCCTTATCTGGGATATCGCCTTGTCCTGCGCTTTTCTGCAGCGTGAGGCTTTGTCACCTCTAATGATACCTATCCGTCAAGCTGCATTGATTGAAATGAAGATAAATTGAATTGATACAAACAGGAGTTAGATGAATCATTGATATAATTAGGCTGTTGGAGTATCTCGCCACATTTTACTAATGTTAATTATATGGTCTTTTATATGGGAAACTTCAGTTAATTTTGTTCTCCACAAAAGGGGAATACAGCCATTTATTAATTGCAAGGTGGCTCTTGGCTTTGTAGAAGCTGTTTTCTAGAGGAGAGGAGGTATGTTTACAGAATTTCCTTTAAGCTGTCAAAAGCCTGAAATTGATAACAACTTAAAAGAATCTAAACTGTTAATAGTTTACATTTATAATTCATCTAATGTGATAGTTTATAATGTGAGAACCAAATATAGAGTATAATAAAACAAGGTATTTATTGCAAAATGGAAACGTGATGAATAATGAAACAATACTAATTGCAGTTTAAACACTTTTGATATAAGCTATTTCTGAGAGGATGTTTCAGGCACAGGAGATGAGATATTCATCATAATAAGGATGCAAAAACCATTCAAAATATTTTCAGAAATACAGATAGGCTGTACACTCTATGCCTCTCTTTTCTTCCTCTTTTTTTTTTTCCCTCCCTGAAAATTCTGGGTTTTATCTTCTGTCAGAATTGATCACAGGAGTCAGTTTAATTGGGAAATTCATTTAAAATAGTTTCTAATTGGCATCAGAGAGTTGAAAGTTCAGTACAAAGGTGAGATCTAAGCGTTCTAATTAGATTGAATGCAGTATGACTTAAAGAATAGTCTTGATAATTACAGAATTTAATGCAAAATTATATTTTAATGAAATATGGGGATTTTTTACAATGAGAAGTCCTGCAATTCTCATTCAGTCTTTCATCTTACTTTTAAAAGAAGAGAAAAATTGTTTTATGCATCTGTGTATAAATTCCTTAAAACCTCACACAGTTTTATTAAAAACTAAGATTATTTAGCTTTTCAGGATGAAGCTGATAGATCAACAATTTCAATGCCAAACCTTATTCCAGGCATTCTGTATTTTCTCTACTCAAGTATAATTTTCTCTTGCATAGAATTATATTATGAACTCAAGTTTCCCCCCTCCCTTCTCATTCCCCCCCCCCAAGTTGTTTGATGAGCTGAAATTGAAGGCTGAAGTAGAAGGGGCCACTTAAGTAGTGAAGGGTTTTTCTTTGTAAATAATAGATCAAGAGCACCGTAGCTGTATCTAATGGCGCCGAATGCAGCCTCCGTTCCAAGGACAGCGTGGGGTTTAAAAAAACATAACCATAGTTCATCCCCCTTGCTAACCTGTGGTCACTTGGGCTGCTGCTGTTGGCCAGCCACATGTTTTAATTCATCAGACATGTTTTTTTTATAAACCTCTGATAATATCAACACATGAATAGCAGTGATGATCGCTGGGATTTCCGGACTGAAATGACGAGGGAAAATAAAATAGAAGGGGTGTTTTGTACCATCTCTTTCTTCTTTTCAAGCCCAGGGGTTTACCTGAGCACCGATCAACTTTTCCTATAAACAGTAAAGTTAAGGTGTGCTTTTGCAGCAGCTGAGCTAGCTGCTCTCCAGATTTCTTCTCCTTCATATATTTTAGGCTGATAAAAATATTTCAGAATATGCGCCTGTTTCTTTGAGCTAAACTTGAACTTATTTAAAGAGGGGAAAAGAAGCTTATTCCTGCCATGCAGTACAGCATTTCAGGTTTTTGGAGAAATAATTTAGTGCTTCATGACATTTTGGAGAAAAGATTTTGCACTTAACAGATATTACCCTTTTTCTTTCTTTATAGTCAAATTTCCTTATCTCTAGTCTGCCAAGTGGATGCAATTTCAACATCAAGATAAACAGCAACATCACTGGCAAAAATGAGTCAATTCTTGTCAGACATACGAATTTGATAAAAAAGACAAAACCATGTTCCCTGCCTGTGGTCCAGCAGACTTAATTGAATGCAGTCAGAGACTCTGAAGTCCTTTCTCAAGCGAAACTCTCGTTTACTGTTGATTAGCAGGATCAGGACCTAACTTGAAAAGGCAGATTCCTAGAAATTTCAGATTCAAAACAACATAAAAAAAGCTGTCGCAGGACAAATTCATTCTGTTTTACACTCCCTTCTGTGCTTAAAGTGTCTGTTCCTTGAATGACACTGGTAGATTTGCGTGTAAAATAATTCATCTTTCTTGTGCCACTCACTTCTTTGCTTTATGATATCTTGTAAAATCAAAAGAAACACTTTCTCTGGTGTTTTTTAACAGGTTTTACATTCAAAACCAAACACAAATAGTCACTGAGAATTTTTGCATAATTATCTTCTGAAGATTTGCAGTTTGCCTAGATGTTTTAAAATATTTTACTTATTATTGTTGTTAAATACAGACTGATTGTGTGTTTCAATCTGATTGACTTTTGGTTTAAACAGTTTTGGTTTCTGACTAGTAACTCATTTGCCTAAGCAAAAAAAATTCTTCTAAGCACAGGTTACAGTCATCTGCTGTAAATGATAGGAATTCAAATGTAAGCTGTGCTTCACCTTCATTCTGATCAGCATTGGCAAGGGCTGTGACAAACAGCAAAATGTCCAAAATGAAATTTTGAGAAGGAATAAAAAAGCAGATTCGCCATCAGTCATCGGGATCTCACAATTATTTTTTTCTCTTCTGCTCCAAAATAGTTGTACAAGTTTTGCAGGCTCCAGTTGCCTGTGTTTCATGTCCAGCATCCCCCCAAGCGCGGCTTGAGCTGAGACGCTCGTTCTGTGCCGGGTTTGCATCTGTGCGCGGGCAGGAAAACACTGCAAGAGACACCGAGGCACCTCAGCAAACCTCCCAGGAGTTCTCCTAGTTTTCCTCCTCTCTGTCTTCTCCAGTTTGTCTTCATGTAGCAACAAAAATTGCAGAAATCTGTTCAATGTAACCTTTTTTCCCTTCCCCCTTTTCACCTTCCAGCTGCTTACCAGAGAGATCAGATGTGGGAAAGCCAAAATCCCAGAATATGATCAGCCCATTAAATTAGATGATTCTTACAATTTGTTTCCTTGCCAGTTGCCAGCTTTCTGTTTTGTGCTTCCTTGGCCAGTGCTGGGGAAAAAGAAAAAAAAAAAAAGTGGCTTGAAAGCTAATAGATACCCCAGCCATCAATTGCCGAGACATTTTGTCTTTTGTGACTTTGAGGAAAAGACAAGGAAGGAACTAAAAAATGTCAAAAGATCAAAAAATCAATGGGCTGAAGGAATGTGATCTGTTTATCAGGGTGTAGCTGCTCTTTCTGTTTGCATTAAGTCCAAGTGAGTGTCTTTGGTCACCACTAAACTTGCTTTTATTCACTCCCTAGGAGATGTAATACGAGCATGAAACGGTGGCTCACAAAGCAGGCACAGCGGCGAAGGAAATAAATAAATAAATAAAGCAAGCCAGGGCTTCTTTAAAGACCACAAAACCAGGTTTATTGCCTTACGATTTATTTTGCCTCGTATTAAACATGCTTACCTTTCTCCTGAAACTTGTTGCTGAGCACAGCAAATGGACCGTGTTGTGTTGACGCGGGTATCTTGTTTCTGTGTTACCGGGAGGTTATTTTTATGTATTTATTTTTTAAAATGTCAATAAAATGAAAAGAGGGCGAGAGTTCAGTGAGCGGAAGTTCTGGCAGCTGATTGAATGCATGTTCTTGGCGCTTGACAGTTCGCGTCAAGTCTTTGGTTGGACTTTCCCTTTGCTTTCCCGGGCAGGGAGTTGGGTTTGTTTTCTCTGAAACATGAAAAGAGTTGGGCGAATGCAAATGCGAGGCAGCTCTGGCGCGCGCCTTTCCCCTGCACGCCGGTAATGTAGTGCTTGCTGGGGTTTTAAAGTCACTGGATATTGCATAGCTCATAAATTCTTCACAAGCATGGATGGAAGGGGGGGAGATGTGTGTGCATGTACCGGGAGAGCGCGCGCATGTGTGTGTGTAAGTGCTGTCCCAGCCTATGAGAACTGATGGAGCAGACAAGGCAACGCTACAATCTGGTGGACAAATTTTTTCTCGCCCCTTGTAGTTGTTATGTGATAGGAAGTATGGAAAGGGCTGCATATTTTATAAACTTTCTATTAAAGTTGTGGCATGTTATCATAAAACTGAATTGCGATACTTTGTATTACACTCTGGGATTGAGAGATAGACATAGGATTAAAAAAACAATTTCTAGGCATTTCTAGATGATAAATTTAATTTTCTTTGCTATTTGGAGGTCTTCTTTGAAAATGCAATTGTAATGAACGCATTCAGAACTGGAGAATAGATTTACCCTTGGCTTCAAATAGTTGACGTTATCAGGCTCTGTCATTCGTTCCTTCCTATTTTCGGGCTGCTAATTGATGTTTTTGATGTCAGCAAGAAAATTGAAGAAAATGTCATGTGTGAACCAGTGCGGAAGTTAATAAGATTGACTTCGTTGACAGAATTTACAATGAGCACAGAGACCGCATAATGGGACCGCTGCGAATTCGTGTGCTCTCTTTGGAGTCAAAATTGACACCTCACGCTAGGCCAGCGGTCGATAGGAAAGATGCAACATTTGGGAAGGTTCCTAATCTCTTTTTTTTCCTCTTCCCTTTTTTCCCCTCTCCTTCTTCTCTCTTTCTTTCGTTTTCTCCCTCCCCTATTACCTTTTGGTCTATGGAGCTTATCTAGTTGCAGAACAGCTGTTTATCCAGAGGGCTACTGCTTTGGACCAAGCCAGAGCCTTGGTTCAATCTCTCAGTGCTCCACAACAATGCTCATTTTTTATGCTGTTTTGAGTCTGAAAGCAAAAGAGTCTTGAAAAGGTTAGATTAAGATGTGTCTTAAGGAAAGCTGTACTAATATTGGACAGGGTCATTGCATATGCTTGGGCTATGTGCAATAAAGCTGAAACGCAAATCCCCTCCGTATAAAGGAAGGAAGCTGTGGGACACCTACCTGGGCGTTAAGCATAACAGAAGACTACAGCTAAGCATTACTCTTCCTCTGGGCTCCAGTGCGTGTGCATCTATGTGAGTGTGTACGCCTGCATGTGCAACCTCCAAAACTTCTGACTCTCGTCAAGGTGGTTTACCCCCTTTTTTTTTCCTTGGATAAAACGGGAATTCAAACTTTTTTCAAAGTAGCAAAAGGCTTCACTGTAATAGTTTAATTTTCCAGTAATGTGACAAAGTTTATTGGATTTGTGTGTATAATTATGGAATGGATTAGCTGAGTTTGGTTCAGTGAATCTGATTATTTTCTGGCCTTTAGGGAAATGCGCTAAAACCCTAATATGTCCACTACCCCCAAGCGGTCTCTTTTTGAAGGCGCCGCACAAAATGTGGTCTCTACTAGCGTTCAGCCTCCAAGGATCTTCAGTGAGAGACATTATTCTTGGAATATCCAATTAATTCCACGGGCAGTGATCAGTTAGCGCTTCTTCTTCCTTTCTCGCCATTTGAAATGCTAACACAATGAATATTTTCTCATTGGTCTGCGTCCCTCGGCTAAGCTGTTGCCGCGGGCTGAGAATTTCATCGACTGATGAGACCAGAGGCTGCGCCGATAAAAGGTTACAGTACGTGATTTGCATGCCAAGTGGGGTTTGGTTTCATGAACTTAAAAGTTCTTTAACTTTTATTTGACTTTTTTTCTTTTGTACATAGATGAGGGTTGTTGGGAAAATTTTTTCCCCAAATTTCCTGGTTTGTTTCCCAAAAAAATCACTGAAATTAGCAATTAGTCCACATAACAATTCTGGTTTGGACCCTCTTAAGCAAACAGGTATGAAAAGTGAAATCTTTTGGACAATTGAAACAAAAGTAAATGTATGTTCCAACAATCAACAAAAACGTTTTAAAAAAAAGCTTAAAAATTGTAAGAGGTTTCCAAGCATATCTAGTCAAGTCCAATGTTTCCGTTTTCTCTTACAGCACAGTGTCAGAGTATATTTTTATCTAGGCTTTAATTCCTTCAGCAATTGCACTACATTCTGTGAGGCATAGCAGAATGAAAGTAATATATTTAGTTTTTATGAAGAGGGAAAGCTCCATGTATTTTGAGTGATGGGAATGGAAGCCATGGGTTAAAACGACACTAGCACATTCCTGGAGAGTGATTAAGACAGACTGTTTGGCACTGTTATTCAATGGTAAGTTGGTGGAAGTTCTGGAAGTATTAATTATGTTCCATCAAGCACGAGTAAATATTCCAACAGCGAAACAAGGAAGCTGTTATCTTTGTCTTCAACACAGTGTTTTGCACAATTGCCTGTGCAATTCATTAGTAAATGTTGGCCATGCCAGCTAAGAGAGGTTTCCAGGACGGAAGGATGCCGTGATCCTAGGATAAATGAGCCAATCCAGAAAGTTTTAGAGATAAACTAAATTGAAACAAAGCAACTACCGCACATCAAATGCAGGCTTTCATGATACAGCGAGGGTGAAGGAGGGTGGTGCTAAAATAAAGCCACGCACAGAAGGTCTACGCTCTGTGTTGTTCTTGACTTGCAGAATGTCTTAGATGTACCTTGTAAGCCGTTGACAAACTTTGTTGGTTTAGAGATGTGACGGATGTATTTTCTGATGTGAGAAGCATTTGGGGGATAGAGATAATTTTTTTTCATCCCTTTTTCCCTCTCCCCACATTCCCTCCCCCCCAAAAAAGAGCATCAGCCTTTTGTGCTATTCTAATCTTAGAGGCTGGATAATACGGTTGGAGATTTGACATATTCCTATTGAATAAAAATCAGGAGACCCTTACCAAAATTGTTAGCAAAAGGGACTGGCAGAACTAGGTACAGAGCGGGGTGGGGTTTGGGTTTTTTTTTTTTTCTCCCCTTCCTTTTGCTAGCTGTCTAGGAGGAGTAAAGCAGGTGGCTCCCCGTGGCTGACTTTTCATGACAACATGCCATTAGAAATTGCGGTCCTGTTGATCAATCCACTCGACATGACAGCTTTGCCGCAAGGCCTGGCTCTTTGAGCACCAGCGCTCTGGCTTTTCCCTCCTTTTTTCCCGCACTAATTGGTGAAAGTTTTTACTGTGCTTGTGGCATAGGAAATTCTTTTGAACATTGTCACAATCAAGTGTTGACTTCTTTAGAATTGCAAGTAGGTTAAGTGAGTATCAACATTAAAAAAAAAAATCCACAAAAGGTATTGCTATCGAAATTTATTAAAGTGAAATTGGGAAAACACACTGATTGAATTATATATTAAAAATTGATTCCAAGGAATCAATTAAAATATTGTTCCTTTTCAACTTTGCACAACCAAAGATGCTACCATATTTGCATCTCAGAAAGTAGGAAGGAAGAGACAAATTTCGAGTTCTTATTTTCTTTCTTGGTTAGTTGCAGGCACAGAACCGAGCAACACCTCTCAGCTTAAATGTACACAAATGACTGCATCTTAGTACTTGAAAATTTAATAGATAGTGGATTTTTCAGGTGATTTAAGATACTTTAAACCATTATGCACTAAATAAGATATCTTAGTAAATTCTGTTTTTTAAAAAGCAGAAAAGAAAAATCGTGCAAGTGCAGCATTCACGAGAAGGAGGAGGATAGCTGTGTGTTCACACATAGCCTGGGTAAGATAACTGAGCCATTTTTGTGATTCTTCCATCCAAAATGCAGTCGGGGAACTTC